>NW_010122452.1:0-24515 GCF_000699245.1 Pterocles gutturalis | reverse complement strand
GTCCTTTTCAACCCAGGCCATTCTATGAGGTGCTCCTCTCTGGAGCACATCTGATGAGATGCTGCAGGAGGGGACATGGCGCGTGTCTCTCAAACACCTGCAGTGGCTCTGTGGCCCATCATAGTTCAGAGGCTGGCTCCTGTGTCTTCTGAATCCCACAATTTCGTTTAATCCATGTTCTCTTAGGAAGGAAATGTTGGTGTCCTGGGAGTAACAAGCACAGAAAAGCCCATGTTCAGTTATTGTCCCTTGAAGAGAGGGTGGCCACATCCTTGGCCTAGCAAAAACTGTCCTTGGTTCGTGCCACCCACTGACCTTGCTGTTGTCCTTGAGAGTGTGAGATGTGAGCTCATGATTCAACAAAAGGAAAGGCTGTGCAAGCCCCTGCCCTGGCACTTTCAGGGGGAGGCAGGTGTGTCCTGGATGCACAGTTTCCCTGCACAAAGTCCTCTCTTGCCCTAAGGCAAGCAACAAATTGGCAGGGGGCTTCTTGTGGTGGCCCTCTGTACCCTTTGCCAGGGTGTGAACAGATGCTCTTGGGTCACTGGGAGCTGCTTTTACTACAGATTTCTTTTCCTTCCTTGCCAGTCACAGTTTCCCTTGAACGATATCTAGGTCTCCATCTTAGCAGTACTCACCCACCACTTCACCAGATGTCAAATGCCTGTTCGAGCACTAAAACAGCAATGTCCCTGCAGAGTTTTCGGTTATCTGTTAGGAAGGAGATTGAAATTACTGGCTACATGCCTATCACTGCTATGCATAGCAGCCTTAACTCTTCCCTTGTGGCTGACAAGGGCTGGCAGCAAGCTTGCCTCTCGCCCCTCTGCCATATAAAATTGCTGCAGCCCTCTGAGCTCGATGAGCAGTATTGGCAATTAATTACAGCACAACTGTGAGCCCAGCTGGTGCCTGCAGGGAGAACACAGCTATGGAGGGGAAGGGGGAGCAACATGGTGCCGTTGTGCTTGAGGCACTGGGTCCAGTTCAGTAG
Organism: Pterocles gutturalis; assembly: GCF_000699245.1. NCBI lineage: Eukaryota > Metazoa > Chordata > Aves > Pterocliformes > Pteroclidae > Pterocles > Pterocles gutturalis. The sequence continues at coordinate 23,521 of NW_010122452.1, read as the reverse complement.
AAAGACCGGGGGTAGAGGACACAGGGTTTTGCTCTTTCCTGGGCACCAAATCGTTCCCACATCCAGATGAAGGTACAAAGGCCTCCGTCCCTGTGAAGGGAGGGTGCGTCCAAGAATAGGTGCCTGAGGATGTCTTCAAGAAGCACATTTAAGAGGGTTTCCTTGATATGAGACAAAGGACCACAGGGCATCCCACCTGCCCTGTTGAAAACAGATGTTTCTCAAGTCCATGGCCAGACCCAGGCCTTCCCAAGGCACCAACATTTTTTTTTTCAATAGAACAGTATAATTTAATTTTCTCTGGAGGAAAAAGATAACTTTTCACTGTCAGAGAAGTTGAACTTTTAAATATTCACCTTAAAACCCAGAAGCTGGAATTCAGGTGTTTCCTAAATAGAAGGTTATCAAACTGTAAATACCATCATGATAAAGGGAGACAGTTATGTTGCAGGAAACATACCACAGGAGGTACAGTTCAGCTGAGAAGCCCAAGTACAGAAAAGTACAGAGGTATAAAGAAACCTGATTGCACCTTTCCCAAGAAAAACTCAAATCCAATGTCCAAAGTAAATAATATCATAGTATGACTTAAAGAGAAATTTTAAAAAACACCTTTTTTTCTCCCCCAGAAAATGTGTGCAGTGAAAAATCCATATTTTTCAACAGTAAAAGAGTTTAAATAAAACAATTCAACTTGTTTTATCAAATTATTTTGTTTAAAATAATACAAAGAAGTAAAAACTGGCTAAGACAGCATGAGAAGCCATGCCGTCCCTGGTAGACACATTCCCAACAGGGAGCAAAACAGTTTGCGGACTCTGGGTGTTTCAGCTTGCCCAGCACCACATAATCAATAATCTTGCATGCAAACCTCGCCAATAACCCTGCTCAGTTGCAAACACATGATACAAACACTGGCTTCTCAGGGGGAAGGAATCACCTCTGACAGCGCAGGACCAACCACCATGGACTCATTCCTCTGCCCACATCTGGGGCTTCAGGCAGTGAACTCTGAGTTCATCTGTAGGGATGTGGTGTTTGTTCCAGTTAAAACTATTTCAGTCCAAACAGGAGCACCCAATTTTCACTGTGATTCCTGCTATCCAAATTAGTCTGCTACATAAGGTTTTCAAAGCTGTGGAAAGGAAGGCCCCGTTGGTAATGTGCTGTTAAGATTATCAGATGTACTCACAATTCCTTCACTCTCATTTGGAGAAGGAAGATGTTTTCTGGGAGCTCTAGCAGGTTACAATCCTGCAATATGCCAGTAGTGCCACACTGATGCAAAAAATGTAAACACCACATTGACATGTAATAAACAAGATGCAGAAAGTAATAGTTCACCTCAAGTCAACACTAGTAAAACTTCACTGCATAATGTGAGTCTGTTCTGGGGAAACAGAAAAGATGTAGACCAAGAAGAATAAGGACACCAATGAGAATGATTAGCTGTCTAGAAACTGCTATCTTTCCAGAAAAAAATGAAGTAATGGAGCAGGTTGCCTTGGGAGACTGAGGAGGTTTCTAAAAATAGATTACAGAATGTCTGTCCGGAATGGTTAAATTATATGTGATCTTATCTTGTAACAGGGGAAGGGACTATCTGACCCTTCAACATCCCTTCCAGAGCTATTGTTATGTTTCCATGACAACTCTTGTGCAGATATGTTTTTTCATTGTATCAAGGCACCGGAGTACTCTAAGGTGACGCATGGAAGCGGGTTTTGGGGGTTGATGCTTAACACCCACATGTGAATTGCTAATAACAGTTTTTCCCTAGATTAATCCTCATATTAATTATTTGAGGACACTTTCACATAAATCTGTCGTGAAACCATTTTCATCGTATTTGCATCCTCCTATTGAAATTCAGCCAAGGATGGGATGACAGCAGCAAGATCGCACCCATTTCTGGCTGGACAGACAGGGAAAAATAACATTTCCTGTAGTCACTACTAAAGGAAGTTCTTTTAAGCAAGATTTTCCATCTGGGATTTGCCCAGGTATCCCAGAGCTCACATCATTGCTCTTAAAAGCAGTATTATAACAAATGGCCAGAGTATCGCCTGGCCAAGAAGTGACCTCTGCCTGTGCAGCACCACAGAGGACTGTGCAGCCGCAACCTGGGGCAGGGATCTGAGGAGGGACCAGACATAGCACAGACCCAGTGCAGAAGATGCCACCAGTCTGGGCATACGGGAAAGGAAGCCAAAGAAGAAGCTGCAGACCGCGAGACTGCAAATCAGCCAGGACCAATAAAGAAATACTCAATAAGCAAATATTCTTGGCCAGGGAATGAGTTCTTATAAGAGGTTTCCACAGCAGCACTAGCACAGAAGATGAAAACAGCGATCGAATGACAGTGAGCTGGCAGTACAAGAGTGGAGGGTGAGATCAGATATAGCAGGTGAGATGGGGGAAATTCGCTTTGCCTTTGACAGACAAGCTTAAGTTTTCCTCCCTAACTGGTATCCTACACCCTCCTTATGTAACTGTAGGAAAATCTTAGTTAAACAGGCTCTGGGCTGCTACCTTGAGCAATCTCTTAACTGGCCTGGCTGGCGGCTTGGCAATTGCCTAGGGTTCAAAAGCCCAGATGGAAAACTCTGAAACAGAAGCTCTTGCCACGTAGCACATTGGCGTCCTGCGGAAAAGACCTTGGCCTGAGACCAGGTACCTCTGAGCAAGAAAATCAACTGCTAGGACAAGCTAGTATGTGTACTCGTTAATTGTAATTTACACAGTGCTTAAACAATTCTAGTCAGTGACAGAAGTACAGGAGTAATAAGACCACACAAGCACCTACGCAGACATAAAAACAGCAATTACAGAGTGATGTTACATGCCCATTAAAAAAAACAACGACTTGCTTCTCCCTCCCGCCAACCTGTTTTTCTTTATTTTTTTCCTTTTGCTGCACACCACCCCACTTCCGTTTCATGTGACATTCCTACAGGGACAATCCAGGCCACATGCCCACGGCAGAGATCTGCTGGTCCCCCAACATATATCCAATACCTTTTCACGGACCTTTTTGCCTGGAGGTGCAGCCAGACAGCCATTAATGAAAGCTGGACCAGGCAAGGTATTTTACCCCACAGCTGCCCTTATTGAACCAGGAGGCAACAGCAATGGTAGGAGGAGCTGGGCCTGATTCACATCTGACTTGGACTAGTATTTAAGTTGAGAACATATTGATGCCCAACTGTTGTGAGTGAGATCAAAGTGAGCTCTCATGCACAAAAGGGAATACAGAATGGAGGCAGCTCGAGGTCAAAGTCATAGGAAAGGCACTGTAGTGCTTAACTGCATTTAGCGTTATGCTATATGTTATATTGTACATTATGTTCTTCTTGCTCCTGCAGTCAGCCAAGCGGTCCAGGACTGAGTTGCTGAGGAAATGGCCTTTAGTTTCTCCACCTGTGTGGCTTGTGGGGGGCGTGTGCGTCTCTGTGGGACCATGCAGGACATGGGCTGGTACCGCTGGCATTGCTGCACTCATTCAGCCTATTTAACTGCTAAAAAACTCTTCTGGCATCCAAGAAGGATACAGAAGGTGAAAATGCAATAGGTTAAAGGGAACCGCTGGGTCCTTCATAGCAGCTAGTGGAAACTAGATGAAGATGCATCACTTTTGTTTTTATTACCATGCAATCCTTTCACCACCTGGGACAACATCCAGGCAGCAGAGCGTTCGTCGACTGTGCTTATTGGTATTACCAAGAGGGGGTGATTCTAGCTGTAACTCCAGCTACTTCAGATTAGGTATCTCTGGTCTAAAGGATTTGTTTTGATTCCTTCTGTAGTCAACAGATAGAGAAAGGCAGCTGCAAAGGGGTGATTCTCCCGACCCTAAATAGATGGAGTGAGTCATCCGCAGACAGGCTTATCTCCTTCCACTGATTATAGAGAGAGACCAGACAAATAGCTTAGGTGAGATGCCATGGATTTTAGATGGCTAAAATTAAATGAGTAGTATCCCATTCTGTAATCACAAATATCTTCAGGTTTCCTGGACCAATGATTTTGGTAAGAGAGAGAAGTTTTTCCATCTTTCACACGCAATAAAGTGATATTAAGTGTTCTTCTATATTTGGAAAAGCGTAGTCCAAACAGAGATCTCAGCACAATTAGCAGAAATTCCAAAGGAGGATAAATAGGGGCCCAGGCAGCTGTAGTCAAAGAAAATCCAAGCTAAGTTATGTGTGCTCCATAGTCACTTAACAGAATGGGGAATGTTTATTATTAGAAAAATGCATTTTGTGTTCCCCCAGCACCACTTGCTGTCATAGTTAAACAAACATACCATGAGACACTTTCTGCAGACACTGAACAAGGAACCTAACTGAAATGCTGGAAAATTAGAAGATGCCTAAAACCAGGCCTTCCTCTGCAGGCATTTTGTGTAGTCTGTAGTCCCTCCCCTCCTGTAAATGGTGCATGTGTCAAGAAATCTCTGACCTCCTGGCAGAGAAGAAAAGGAAGGTTTGCTGCAGTAGAGGAGAAATGTAGCCATGTACCTTCCTAAGGTTTCATGACGTTTTACAGAATAATAAATAATGGCTCACTGCATAGATCAGGGCAAAGCTGTCAAAAACAAGTGAAGTCAGCTTTTCTGGATAGAGTATGGAGCAGGAGAGTTATGAAGGCAAAATATCACGGCCCAGAAAAGACAGGGGTGGTGGGATGGAAGGGGAGAGCAGAGCTGCTGGACCGAGTCAGAGAGCAGAACGATGTCTTCACACTGCCAAGCACATTTCCTGCAGTGTCAGTATTTGCTTTGATTGCATTTTCTGTGTGACATATGCCAAGATAGCAGAGCTGTGGAAGCATAAAGCCTACGGACAGAGGCAGTTTCTCTGGAGCCTGTGATGGAAATGGAAACACCCCAGTGTAAGCAAAAGGTCTATGACTGGTGCTACAAGGGACACAGTGTGGATATAGACTTAGACCCTAAGAAACAAGGGTGAGCTGCTGCTTGGGAGTGTCTGGAGCACAAACCAAAGCAATGCTATTTCAGCACATCTGTATTGAAACTGGGGAGCTCATATAGCTAAAATCTCTAACAGCTGCCAGGGCCCAATCATTTATGGAACAGCTACAGTAATTTAAGGTGTTACCTCCTGTGATGAGGAAGGTCTCCATCACTCCCAAGAAAAGGAAGAGTTAAATAACAGCATCCCACAATCCCAGAGCTCCCTGACTTGGGAGGCTTAGACCACCTGGTAAGTAGCTACATAAGGGAGCAATCCACTGACCAGTTGCAGTAGTAAGGAGTTAAAATCCTTGCTTCCCCTTTCTTTAGACAAATAAATCTTTCTGTGGTTGCCTTGAAGGAAAAGCAGGCTTTGGTTTGTCTCTGGGAGAGATTCAGGCCACCCTTTGTGGTGGGGGGAGAGACCAGTGTGGGGAGATTGCTGCGGGCTGTGTCCCACCCCATGCTTCTTGCTCAATTTTGGCAGCGGCTGTTCAGCTGCCTGCTCCTGTCACAGCCACACTGGGATGTAATGTCCTCCAGCAGCACACATCTGAGGGAGATGGGCTTGTCCACAACAGGTTATTCTGTATTTACTTTCCCATCCCTGGAGTCTGTGACTTACTGAGAAAAAAAAGTCACTGAAAAGCCTCATGAAATAGGAATACAGGACCCATTTTTAAAAAAACAGTAGAATAAGGAAATGAATGGGTTAATAGCTCTTGGAGCTCCCTTTCCAGCAGTTCTGGGTGTGCCTTCCTATTTATATTTGACAGTGTTTTTCTCACACCATAAGGACGAGGGCAGTGGCACAGACTTTGCTGCACTGGAGGAGGCACTGAGCAGACTGACAGAGTCACACCCCATGGAGCTGCTCACAGCAGACCACACTCTCTGTCGAGGGGTCCCCCTCTGAACAGTCTCCCCATGTGTCTCCTACTGAGGCTGCAGAGATAAAGCAACAGAAAAACACTCTGTCTTAACACTTTCATGCAGAGTGTTGTTTCAGAAACTGTTGTCCCCGCCAAGTGTAAAAAAAGGCATTATTTTACCTAAAGGAAATTACTCCTGCCAGACAATGAGCTGTCAGATCCCTTCCAGATGGAATTTATACTTTGAAGCAGCACTATGCCCTCAGCAATCACAGTACAGAGCAGGAGGCACTGACCTTGGAGGAAGTGGAAAGGTTTGCATGGCTCCTGAGTGCCTGCTCCAGATCAGAGCTGAGGCTCCTTTAAATGGACACACAAAGTTCAAAGTTTCCATGGACAGGGTCAATGGCAATATAATGATGGGTAAGAAAAGAGCCATGGGAGAAGGCATTGAAGGGCTCAGTGCTTTTGCAGGTGATTTGGTTTCTCCCAAGATGAAACAGGGGTAATTAAATAAGTTATGAACACAGGCAGGAGTCCCAGATGCAGGAACAACATAAAATGGAACAGTAATTGCAATTCCAAATGCAATAAAACCCAGGAATATAAAAACGATGCTGATACCAGCGTTATGCACCACGCTGTGACATTATATGGCCTGACACAGCTGTCTTCTGCACTGACCCACTGCTGCTACCTCGAAGCTAGAGTCATGCCTGGCCCCTCTGGTCCTTGGGTTGGCAGTGTTCATCCCTGTTCTCTACTAAGACCTAGAGCAGAGCAGGGCTTCCTGTATGCTGTGGAGCCTCAGAGTGGGTTTACAGCCTGTTTTCAGGAGGGATGTAGGGAAGAAAAAGTCTTACATGGTAAGCTGCACTGTGGAGCCATATTCTTGGGGATGTGACTTCATTTCCTTGGTAAATCAAATCACAAGGGGAGCAGAAGGCTTGTGACCACCCAAGAGGCACAGATGCACAGCCAGTCCTGACTGTCACTGCCTCTTTGTCTGAGACTGGTAGTATGCTACAAGGTGAGTCATAGCACTGTTTTCCCTTGTTTTTATGAAAGATGCAAGTGCTATTGCCCATGGCTGTTACATGATCTGCTTCCTCTTTAAAGTGTTCTTCCAAGAACAACATTCCTTCCCCATTATCTTCTCTCTTCTCTCCTCTTCCCTTCTTCCTAATCCCTTTTCCACCGACTGATCATTTGTCACTTTTTGTCACATTAAATTTCCCATCAAAACCTCCTCCACCAGAGGTGGAGAAAAGGGGCTACAAGCATCCTGCATACCCGTCCTCAAGGCTCCACAACGCCTTGCACAGACCAGCCGCAGCTGCCAACTCCAAACCTCTCCATAGTCCCTTATCTCTTGAGACACATATCTCAGGGTATTAGGTGGGCAATACAGTGACTTGCAAATGCCAAGAAAGCTTAGTTTGGGGGGCTTGAGGAGCAGGGAAGGATTTTGTTCTCCTCTTCTCCGCCTGTCACCCCGGATTGCCACACACTGGGCAGCTGGTAGCTTTTTAATTGAAACAGCCACCTCACAACCTCTGTTTGGTTTTAGTTTTGCAGGACTGAAATTACCAGCAGGAAGCTATGGATAAGCTAGTGTAATTTTTACTGGAGGTCAAGTAAGTGGCCCACGGAGTTTGACAAATTTGCTCAAACGCATTTAACTCAAGCACTTTACTACAAGTTTTTATATAGGCGTTTTCAAACAGCTGAAGGCAGGGGCGTCAGCGGAGTCGCATCTGCCTGAGCTTCAGGTCAGCTTCTGGGTAGGGCAGTTTCTCAAGGAAAGGAGGGCAGGGAGAGGAGGGAAGCCAGACCGTACACAGTGTAGTCCTGCTGAGGTTTTGGTCTCTTAGGATTAATTAATTTCGTTGAGAGCAGCTAGAATACAGCTCTAATGTACACTGCAGCTGCAAGCAGTGCAGGTACAGTGTGAGGAACAAAGAGTTGCCACTGCTCTTTGGTAGTCACATGCCTGAAACCAGTTGCCATTGCTCACAGCTACTGTCTAGAGTGTGCTTTCACTCATCTCCTTCTGAACAACTGCCATCAGCAACTAAGAAATGTCCTTGGGCAGGGCGTGGAGGAAAAAAAGCCAAAGGTTGTTGCTTAAACCAGTTCTGTGCCTGCATTTGCCTCAGAGGAGTCACCCCAACCATCACGCACAAACCAGAGAACAAAGTTTTAGACCCTCAGGACTGGATCCTGTTTCCTGGGAAGTCAGTGACTAATTCCCCAGGAATGGCTGCAGTCTGAGATTGCTGCTGCGCAGTCCTGCTGCCTCTCAGTGTGCCCTCATGATGGGCTGAACAAGGCTCTGAGGAGCAGCTGAGGAGCTGCACAATGAGTGCACTTTTTTATATTGCCCAGTAACTGTGCAAACATCACTGTTTCTCACATGGATCCTTCCCATCCACCCCTGCGAGGCTTAGCACCCTGCCTCTGTCTGAACTGACTGGTATCACCAAGGTGCTGGATGAAGGGTGATCGGAGAGATGACAGGGGAAAGGATGGAGTGAACTCTCCTGCCAATGAAATTTGAAATTTCCTCTCCAGGGGAGCCCTAATTCTCTCTGTCCTGGGGAAGAAGTGTCCATCAGGAGCTGCACACTTTCTGTGGTGGGGAAGCTGAGACCCTGAACTGACCTGCTTTAATGTATGAGAAATGAGAGCAGAAAAGTGGGAAGACAAAATTTGCTTCATACCATCTTTGATACCCTGAGGACCCAAGTTCATCTAGAACTGGGGATTTAAAGATCACAATTCAACCCTTGAGGGAGAGTCAGGCTAAAACACCCACCCTCCTTAGCATTCCTTCTGAGTCAGTGTTGGAAATCAGACACTGCGTGTTGGAAAGCCCCTTGTGCTCCAGCAGTGACAGCAAAGGCTGGAAAACCTCCCCATTTCTGGAAATCCCCTGGCAGCTCCAGCCACCCCAAGCTGGGAAGGTGAGCCAGAAATGACCGGTGTTACACTCCTGGAAAGCCCAACCAGGCTGTGGAGCTGGGCAGGGGCTGCGGAGAGCATCACAGTCAGCAGGGCACAGCAGCACATGCTGCAAAACAACAGGACCAGGAGCTGCAGGATGGTGAAGAGCAGTAGAAGAGGGTGGTGGAGAGGAGCCTGGGCTTTTTCAGCAGGGAATAATCCAGGAAGATGAGGGTGACTGAGGGGACTTTTCCTTCCACCCCCATCGTCCCATGTGGGACTGGAGTTACCAGGGGTCACTCGAGACTGCGGGGGACCAGCATCTGCTTCCTCTGTCTTTTCACTTTGTTTATACATGTATATTACTGTCTGGAAGAAATGTCTTTTGCATTCCAGACAGGGATAATGAAACCCATTCAGGGTAGGGGGAAAAATGAAGGGTGAGTGTCAGGAGGATGGAGCCAGGCTCTTCTCTGTGACATCTAGTGATAGGACAAGGGGCAATGGGTTCAAGCTGGAACATAGGAGGTTCCGCTTGAGTATGAGGAAAAACTTCTTTACAGTGAGGGTGACAGAGCACTGGAACAGGCTGCCCAGAGAGGTTGTGGAGTCTCCTTCTCTGGAGACATTCAAAGCCCGCCTGGATGCGTTCTTGTGTGATCTGATCTAGGTGTCCTGCTCCGGCAGGGGGATTGGACTAGATGATCTTTCGAGGTCCCTTCCAATCTCTAACATTCTGTGATTCTGTGATTCTGTGATTCTGTGAAAAGGGACAGCAGGTAAGGCGGCCCAGGTGCCTCAAGCCACGGCCTCAGCTATGCACAGGCAACAGTCCAGAAGTTCCACACCGTTGCCATACACCCTTACACGCAGGGATCAGCTTCCTTCTGCCTCCTCCCCCTTCCTACCACTGTCCCTTCCCTTCCCCTGCCCTCCCTCCAGTTCCTGAGGGAACAAAAGCATGCTTAGGAAGATGCAACTCATCAGCCTGGGACTTGCTCAGAATATTCAAAATCCCTTTCTCATTAGGGTTTTTCATATCAAATTGGTTTGATAAACGTTTTGACCTCTGCATACCGGTGATAAACTCTGAAGGCTGCTCCCCTCCTCCCCCTACCGTTCCTGTAAATATCTTGCAGATGCTCTGCTCATTTTTCTTCTATTATAGCCAGCTGGCAACTTTGTTGGCATGCCAAAGAATTCCAGTCTTCATAGCAAAGCAACCTTATAGTGTTTAACTCCGGATGTTTTCTCACCAATATGCCAATCAGTTGATATTTTTAAGATTTCTATTTAATTTTGCCATTAGAACAGTGGACAGAAAGTGTAACCAAAAATAAACATCTTCAGAAAATATTGTCTATCGGAATGAGAATATTAAACAGATGCAGCTGAGAAACATTATGGAAAGGGCCAAGTGAATTTCACAGAAGGTTAGTGCCTTCATACAAAATATTTAAACCTGTCTATAGCATTTTATATGGATAGAATTTTCTATTAAATTCCTTAGGTGGGGCTAAAAGTTCGCCTGGAAGGATCTTATTCAGTACTGAATTTTCATTTGTTCAGTATATCCCAGACATTTCCAACTTTGTTTCTATATCATGCTATTATTGTCAGCCCTATTAAATACTAAATGCTTTTCTGTAGAAGAAGTGAAGCAGCTATCAGGATCTGCTAGGTAGTACCAATGTAGGCATCAGCATGCACAAACTGCATTAAGTCCATGAAGCTAATGTCCAAGGAATGCACACAAAATCACGGGAAAAATGTGCTGGACACAGTTGATTTGGAGCCCCTGCGGTGCTATGTGCTCTGTGAGGAAGGGAGCTGGAGAGAGAGGAATTCTGTTCTGTCCATGTCAGCTGTGAGAAGAACAGATGAAGTGCAGGGGAGGGTAGTTTGAGGCTGGTTCAGTATAATCTGTGTTTAACGGAGGTCATCAGTTTGGACCGTGGGCCACACAAACCCGGTCACGCAGCTTCCAAGCAGCCCCAAGCACAGGCAAGGCGAGACTGTTTCCACTTACCATACACCGCACAGGCAGATGCCCAGAGCAATGGGATTGTCTGAAGGAAGCCAAGTTAAGCCTGTGGTTTCTGAGCACTCCCAGCAGTTGCTCCTCTCCCACCACTGCCCCCATGTTATTCCCATGCAGCAGCCTGAGGAGTGCTGAAGGGAATTGCAATGGGCAATGCCTTTTTCTGCTTCTCCACATAAGCTTTTAGCACAGAGGAGTTTGTTGGCCTGCTCCAACATGTAACACCACATGTGGCACCACAAACAGTTGTTTCAGTATGAGTAACAGGGAGGCGTGAAGATGACACAACCAGGAGCGTGGGTAGGAACTGGTTAGGCAGGTGTAGCTGTTAGGAAATGTGTCTACAAAGTTTGGCTCAGAAATGGAGAAGCTGATCTTTGAGTAAGTGGGGAAAAGACAGAAGAGTTAACAATGTGAGGATCAGCTCGGTGTGGTGGAGGGGAACCCACAGGACAAGAGTGGAAGGTCAGAGAGGTCTGAGGAGTGTCAGGAGAGGATGGAGCAGTGAAGTTGAAGGAGAACAGCATTTTGAGGAATTTGTCTGCTGAGTGGAGTGGAAGAAGCTGAAGCCAGATTGATGGTGTGTCAGACAGTGCTGGAAGAGACAAATTTGAGATGAAGTTATGGATTCTGCTTCTGAGGCAGAAGTGATTGATTTGTGCATCACCATTACTTTTGTCCAGCTGACCAAATGAAAGGTTGTTTGCTGTCACAGCATGATTCAAGCATTTTCAAGGACCATATCTGGAAGACACAGTTATACGCGATGAGTGGTTACACCTAACTCACTTCAGTGGATGCACTGCTAAAAAAATCCAACACTGACTCAAAATCTTTATGGATGCTCAAGTAAAAACTGCTTACACCCCTGCTCCCTGCACACAGAATATTTTCACCTTCCCCTTTCCCTTCCAAATCCCCTATTTTCCTTTGACTGGGGGTGTGGATGAAGAGGCAATCACAGCCAGCCAAGAGACCAAGAGATACAGGAAATCTGACCGATCAGTTGACTGCTGACTCTTGGCAAGGTAGAAGGTTAAACAAGTGGATTCACAGGCCACATGTGCAGAGTCAGACTAAAACACAGCTGAATTACTTGCTTCCCCTAGCTCAGCACCACCGTGCAATTCATCTGCTCCTTACGAACTAAACACTATCTCTGAACTCTCCTGGGATTAATCCGAGCCCTGCCACAGTCTTAGCATACAGCCACCCTGCCTGACCCTGCTGGTATCAGCCCTAACCCTTTTCAGTCCCTTGGGATGTGTCCCATCCCAGCCTAATCAGCTTGACAGACTTTCCCCTTCCCTTCACAGCCAGTGTCAAATCCAATCAAGGTCTGAGAGCTTGAATTTCCCAGCTCCACCGTTACCCACCTTTGTTCATTAGCCCATACAGACCTTAATGCAGAGGTGCCTTCCCCCCAAGTCTAGTCACACAACTCCTGCCTTAGTCCTTTCCTACTTTCTCCTTTTAGATCCAGTGCTAACCGGGTAATTAACTCAACCAGCTTGAACCCAAGTCCTTTGCAGTGACCTCTTCACCTGTGACGCAGGGAAGTCCTGCAGCTCACAGCAAGCTGGGACAGAGGCTGCTTAGTCAGTGCACCCAATGACCTGACCTGCCTTAGGGGTGTGAGATGTCCAGTAGCAAACCAAAACCACTGAATAAAGTAGAAGTGTTTTATAGTGAATACATAGCAGACTGTAACATGTTGGAGCTGAGAAGGATTCTCCCATGTATATTAAGCTGCCTGGAGAAGGAAGAGTTGGAGTGCCCTTTCCAGCTGGAAAGGACAGGCAGGATGGGAGCCAGGATCCCTACAGGACTGAATATCATGGTCATGATTAAGCAAGGGAGCTTTTCCATGGGCATGAAAGGGACAGTATAACTAGAGAGCTTTAACTGTGGGGACAGAAGGGTCTCATCGGATCATCTGGTTGCTGAGACAGGGGACACCAGGCACACATGCCCCAACATCTGCAGTACAGAGCAGGCCAGAGGAATTACAGGTAAGGGACAGGCCAGTGAAGCAGTGAAGAAGATTTCCTCTTATATTGACTTATTGTGACCTTGTTTCCAGCCTTGTAATGCAACGCCAGACCCTGTTTCTTCCTGAGTAAACTCCTACTCTGTCTTTATCCTTACATTCCTCTGCAGCTGGAAGTGGTCCAAGTGGGACTCTAGGATTCAGTGGCTTTTTTTTCTCTGAGATAACTAATGCAAATAAAACTCTGTGTACCGTCCCTGTCTTGGGTGTTTGCACTATGACATCTGTTTAGCTTCATAAAATACAAGGACCCTCCCTTGACTCCTTCAAGCTGAGTGAAATGGGAAGTAGATGTCATGGCAAACAAGTTAGAGAAAACCATGACTGCATATACAGACATGCTCTGTCAGAAGCCTCATACCTTGGGAGCTGGTTCTTGTCAGTCCACAGGCACACAACCAAGTAGTCTGCAAAGTTGCTAGGACATCGACACAAAAGTCCAATACCTGCAAAAGTTGTTTCATGATTACGTGTCTATATGAAATTGCACCTGTAGTTGCTGAAAATTTGACTAGTAAATGCAAGGTTCAGTTTGACTTAGATACGTGTATAAAAAAGCCAACAACTTCCTAGCCTGCACACATATGTAAATCAGGCTCTCAGGCCATTAATTTGAGTCTGTAATACAGGTTTTACTATAGACAGCCGTAAACTTTTGACACTTTGCTCTGCTGTGTTTGGCCCAAAAGAGTTATTTCATTCCCAAAAGAATGAGCTTTGTGAGATTAATCACTTTGGTGAATGAGGGTTTGCATCTCTCTTCACTTCCCCTGTCTCTTACCCCACCAGGTCCTCAGAAACCACTGAAGGCTTTAACCTGTACTGGCCAGCAATGATCCCCATAAAGGCATTGAGGAGTTGTGGACTGCTGATGCAGCCACCATCCGGATGTGCCTATTTCTCCCTGGCAAGGCAAACTGTAACATTAAGTGCTGTGAAAGTTATTCTGCTCTTAGGTAGACAACAACCTTCAGAAAAAAATCTGTGTCTCATCTAAATTCCTATAACTTACGAAGGAAAAAAGAAAGCATAAAGCAAACATACATTTCAATGACCTGGATAGGGGCCTCACCGGAAAAATCGAAAATGCTTCTGTGGTCACAAGAACAATTTTCACTCCATGTTTCTGGACTTCATAACACACCACCAAAAGCACTCGACATTGGGAAAGTAAGATCTCTTAATGGAAATATTATAGACTTGTAATTTGCTTAGGCAGCAGTTTCTGTAAAAAGATTTCTTACTATTCTAAGGAAATGAAAAACATATGTTTTGTATTCATATAAAAACGCAGCCATTAACAGAGAAAGGCCAGTAAACAGCAAGAGTGTTACAACAGAAGTCTTGGTGCAGTGCTATTTTAAGGACACTTGGAAGCAGGTTTCGACTGATCTGCTGAAAGGCTGTAACAGACTTTTATGGACGTGACGTTTAGCTTGAAATGTAACGGACAGCATAATCAATATTAAGTAAGCGCTGAAACTGGTTTAAGATGAACTTCACTTTGGGCTTGAGTTCTGTTGCCATTTGCACATGGGTAATTTCCTTGTCATCAAAGTTGTAATTCAGAAGGTGAAAATCAGAACAGAATTTGTCTTTGACCATGCTTAACTGTTATGATACCATTAGACCAGAGAGCTCTGCAGGCGGACATTACCTTCACCTTACCCAGCTTGACAGATGCTGTTGTGAGCTAAGGGAACGTCTTACCCAAAATGGTAGATGGCTTGTTTTTTCCAGGACAGCCTCTGGTTTACAAGCCAAAAGCTCAGGATGGTCATGCCAAAATGTGGGGACAGATATATGCTTATAGGATTTTCTTAGTACATATTGACGTGGACATCTCTGAGTGAGTGTTACAGATTGTACTGCTGGCAAAGTTGTAAAGCGGAAGCATAGAGTTGTACACATTGAATCAGATTTCCAGATACTTTAAGGAGGAGTATATATATATATAAAAATAATCACCATTCTTCTGTTATTAAATACATTAGTTATCTGTGAAACAACAAATTCCAAGTAGGTCCTGGCCACCATTAAACAGTTCTATGGAGGGAAAATAATTTGAACAGTGATAAGTGATTTAAGGCATAGATGTCTCTAAAATAACTGGGTATTCAAAATATTTCAAGCACACACACTAAAAAAAAATCAAGATCTTTAATTTTATCTTGTAACCAACTGCCCCAAATGAAGACAGCCAAAGTCACTATTTTGTAATTTTAAACTTGGTTTCCACTCCTTGCAGATCAAGCTATGTTGTTTAGACCTGAAACTGAATGCCTTTGCAGTTTCAGCATGTCCAGATCAAGGGTTTAGGTCTGGTCTTTTCTGTAGAAAGTGGCCCAGCTGAAACACTTTGAAAATAATTGAAACATGCCCAAGGTCAGAGTGTTGGTAAGGATCCAGGTCTCTGATTCCATCTCCTCTCTAATTTAAACCCTCTATTTCATGAATTTGCTCAAAAAACAAAGGCTGAAGGCTAAATGGGCCTATGGTCATGCCTGGAAAACAAAAGAATTTTTTTTTTTTTTTTTTTTTTTTACCGTGAAGAATTTATATTAATCATCTAGGCATTTAGCCTGACTTTTATCATTTTTAAGTATTGCTGTGTCAAGGAAATGGGACAAGCCAAGAATAATACTGGATTTCTAATAAAGGATATTTGACAACTGAAAATCAGCTTAAGTAGGGATTATCTAACTGTAATATTCTCAGTTACTAGTGAGTACATTCATATTAGACAGCTAATGGTTTTAAACAGCGACTCACTTGCACACCCACACAGCCCTAAGAAGTGTTTTGACACAATTTCTGGGATGTCTGCAGTCCTGCCAGGGCTGCACTGACAATGAGTTTCCCAGTTCACAAGCACATGGTGACTGACTGAAGCAATGCAAGAAGAGCTGACCTACCGTGTGAACTTTTCATGGTTGTTTCTGTGATGTCTGGACCCTGTGGAATGTGAAAGTTTCCTGTTTCACCAGTGTACCATGACTTGCATTTTGGGCAGAGAAACATGTAAACATAATTAGATGGATGGCAGCTAAAATTCCCTTTGAAAATGCAGTCAAGATCTGTGGCTTTAATTTCTATTTTATTTGGGATGGCTTAATCTGATATTGCTCGAGACTAACTTGCCTATTGCCTTAAGAATTTTGGAGTTTTCCAGCACACTGTTTATGAGTTGTGTGTGCATGTCTGTCCAAAGTAGAAGTGGAGCAAGAGTTGAATTATTTTCACGAGTCAAGCACTCTTGATTGTAAGCAATCAGAAGACACAGGGTGCCATTTAGCTTCTTTCTGGTCTTCCTCCCAAGTATCAAGCTTTTAAATACCCACTAGCAGCTGGGTCCAGGCTTTCATAACTCAAAAAACATGTGTATCACCCAGCTGAGGGTGATGGGTTGAAGAGAGTTATTCTGTTCCCAAAGCAGCCTCTTCCTCTATCGATGCTGCTCTTATCTGTGGTGAGGCTGAAGTGAATAAATGTGAGGCCAATACATTATTGATCACTTTCTGGGTAGGCATGACAAGATGTGGAGCCCCAGGGACTGTAAGAAAAAGAAAAAGGGACTGATAAAGGGTAAAGTCTGTAGCTGAAGGTCAGCAGTTCCCTCCCTTAATTAGACGGACACACAAATACCTGGTTTTGCTAGATAGTACGGACAGGGATCTCCCTTTTCACCCATCTCCCCCATGGTCAGTTAGGAGATGCAGACTCCTGGTGTGACTGCCTTTTACGTGTCTCGTAACATGAGGACCCTGGAACTTGTAAGGGCTCTAAAAGCAGTTCTCCACAGCGGGTCTCTGGAAGCAAATCAGGACGTACTGCCCTGTCTATGATGGGGGAGGAGTATCCCAGGCATACTGATTTCAGTGTGTCAGGAATTTCTGTATATGGAACCTGTGTTTGCATTGGACAGAGAGGCTTTGCTAAATTGTTTTTCCAGAACATCAAATAAGGACTTTTTAAAAATCATATGCACAATGAGGATACACGAGTTAATCTTCAGTCTCTTGCAAAGCGTTCATAGGTGAGCTCTAGAAGCCAGACTCTGAGAACTGCTTCACGGCTGGTACCAGGGATGTGCACTGACACCCACGAAACCCAGAAGAATTACTTTCCCTTGTTTTTTCTGCTTTTGTTGCATAATACTTTCCCTTTGTATGGCACTATGTTCAGTAGAAATGCCATGTCTACTCTTTTATTTAATCTTTAAAATCCATTTTCTCCCTTCCATTTGTCAATTCTGCACACGTATTATGTTTGCATCCCCTTTGTCTTAATGTCAAATATAGGTAATAGATCAGCTCCAGCTCGCTAGTTAATTTGGGAATCTGTACAGGTACTGGCTATGGCCAAGGTTATTTGCTCAAGAAATTATTGAACACCAAGAAACACTTATTGGTAAAAAAAACACTAAAATCTTTTGACCTCCTTGAGGATATGTTACAGGAATATGTTTAAGAAAAAAAAACAAACAAAATCACTAGTTACTGTGAAAAACCTCCAGTGACTGAGGCTGCATCAGCTGCAGATTTCCATCCAAAAATTGAAGATGTCCCTTAACAGTTTAACTTCTGGGAGAACCTCACACACTCGCCTTGCATCCACGCTTGATGTAAGGATCAGCCGGGATAAACAGGAGTGGGCAATAACCACACCTTGGAAACAACTCTGGGCTCATGAACGTGGGACATCTGCATTAGTCAGGTAACCATGTCAGAAGCACAGACCTGAGCACTGGACTGAAATATTTTGTTCTGCTTCAGTGTTTGCATACCTTCAGCCTGTGTTAACAAAGGTTAACAAAGGCAGACTGTGCTCACCTTTACACAGGTGACAGCACTGAGCAGCTACCACTTCGACAGGCAGCTTGACCGTGAGTTTTTTCAGGCACAGCTCACTGATACACATCCGGTGGCAAAAGGGTGCTCTGTAAAGTCACCGACAGACCAAGGGAATGGAAGAAAGTTAAGAATGTGTAAAAATGGTAGGAATTTATGGTTATGTGGACCTGAGTAATATTTTTTCTATAGTTGAATTATTATTTTAAGAACAATGCCTCTAGCAAGAGGGAATGAGAGAAATCAGATGAGAAAAAGGAGAAAACTTCACAGTGTGTAAGAAAAAATAAACAAAGAAGGGACAAGGGTCCACAAAAAAAAGCCATGAAATATGATTAGGGAGAAAAAGAAGAAACATTTTGAAAGGGCCTGTTTGGAAAGCAGGACGACAACAAAGAAGAGATAATAAATGCTGAATCTGTGTTCAGTGCACACTTACGAACTGAGATGTTATTTATACTTGAAAGAGTATTATTTGTTCTTTCACTTCCAGAAAAAAACCTCCCACACCCACTTTATAATATATTCTCAATGTTTGTTGGTTACAGCTGCAATAAATTTCTGTTCATGTATGCACATAAAATAATAATATTTGCTGTATATTGCCTGATTTTGCTGACCCACTTAAATGTTGAGGAGGTTAAAAACTATTAACACAAACTGTAAATTTTCAAAACCTTCCCCTTTGTTTGCCCCAAAATTTGTGTTTTCATTTAAAGTTCAGGTTGATTATGCTTTGTTCATAAACCAAACATACACAGAGCTCAAAAATACACACACAGCTCAGTTTTTAGGGCAGAGTTACACATATTTCCTATTTTTTGTCAGCGGTAAGGCCAGCATAAAGAGTCCCCATTGTACACTCCACCCTGGGACTTGAGCTCACAGCTCACAACTTCCCCAGCTAAGCTGATACAATTGCTTGGTAGGCCACACTGAACACATTTTTGCAGTATTTATGGAAATGATCTAGGTAAAACCCTCCCTGCTTTTGAAAGGCAGAAGGCTTTTTCAGTCCCGCGTGGAAGTTTTACTGGAGTATATGACGTTTATGATTTTATAATTGATCCAGATCAGGTTTATCATTAGCTTAAGGGTTTCCAGACATACTCTCCCAACCCCTTCTCCTCCTCCCAAGCCACTAGCAGTCTGAAAAACCTTATAACAGCCACAGAGGGATCTTTTTTTTTTTTTTTTTTTTTAAGACTGCGCAGGAGAATTTTATGATGCAGCCCCTAGCTAATATTGTACCCATTCTGCTTATCTACCCAGGATGAAAACTTTAGGAAATCCCAGTCTAGACCTAAGTCCCTAAGGAACTACTTTTTGTTGACAGAAAAAGAAACTGCATTTGAGTGATGTCTTCATAGCAGTAAGAGAGGTTTTCCGGGGTTATCTGTTGTTACTCTCACATTTTTATTATTGCTTTTAAAAATATTTACAGAGCATTCAGACCATAATCACACAGACCATAATCACACAGTTATCAAGAGTTCCTATCTCCCAGATCATTACTCCTCAGAGACAGAGGAGGCTGGGGTGAAGGGACGGAAGCAGATCTCAGCCAAATGGAAAGGACTGGGAGTTGTACCTCACAGAACTAAGTTAGTCAGAACACCTGAATAGTAATAATTTTTAGCAGTGACCTGGGTATGAACATGAACTTTCTGTTCAAAATCTGCTTTGGAAACATCGGAGTTTATAAATACAAAACAAGGCTATCATGCTCAGATTGACAGTCCCTCACACGATTTTCCCTCCTATTAAAAAGCCTATCCGTTATTTTCCATATGAATCCTGTTCAAAGGTAACAAGCCAACCAAGCTAAGAACATAACTGTATCTTTAGTCTTCTAGTGTTGTAAAGATGCTGTATCTTTTAGAGTCGTTTGCAAACAAAAAAACCAAACCAACAAACGAACAAACAAAAAAAGGCAAAGATCTGCAGAAAGAAACGTAAAGGTAGGTGGTAAGTGACCACCATGAGCATTCAATGTCACCACAGTTGTAGCCTGTATCACAGAATTTCACTCAATTAGTCTTTTACCCAGTCCAGTAACTTCAACAGCCAAAGCTCATTTCCTGGAAAGGCACCCATCTGCTCTCAAAAATTCCTTCCTGAATTTATGCTGAATTCCAGGGGCCAGCAACTACTTTCCTGTAATGCCGTCACATTAGTTTGAGATACTGATGTAATTCACAGCTTCTCAGAGGCCCCCTTTCATTGGCAGCGCAATGTGAAGAAGGTTTAATATGAATGCAACTGACTTCCAAATGCATGAATAACTAAAATTGCAAGTATACACTATGTGAGCTGTAGCCACCTGATGAGCTGGTGGGGAAGCCCAGTGGCAAACTGTGTTCTGTTCAGCCCTGGAAATCATGCCCACTTTGGCCTGATAGATAGTGGGAATTTATCTTCAGCGTCAGGATTTTGTTCACATTTGTTTGACCTTCAGGGCATGCTCAAGCGTCCTTCTGCTTTCCCAGGTAATTAACGGGGGAAAGCAAGGAGATCTGGGCTCCAGGAAAGTAGTACGCTTCAGGACATAGTACATTTTGAGCAGTGATATCTTGGATAATTAGTCAGATCAATTGATAGACAGAAACTTTCTTTTCTCTGGTAGTCTGCTCTACAATATAATGATTCTCATTGCAGAGGTACTCAGGCTTAGGTATAAATCTAGATATATTAATTATAACTTCATCTTTCCATGATCAGCAGCCTTAGAAGAACTGAATCTCACCACTAATGTTGCCCTCTCTGACACAGTACCTGAGGAGAAAGGATGGGTGGAGGGAGAGAGAATGCAGGAAGAGAGAGACAGAGTGGTAAAATAAGAGCAGGAGAAACAGAGGCAAAGAGAGGGGAGCAAACCATGCAGGAAAAAGAAAACACAGGTCATGGAAGAGGGCAAAGGGATGAAGCAGAGGTGTACAGGAAAAAAATCCAGACAAAGAGAGAGCAAATGGGCTGGAGACTGAAAGAGAAAGGTGTGTGGGAGGGCCGAGAGAGAACAGGAACTAGAGGAACCTATTTCATCAATTATTGTCATTACTAATGGAAATGTGCAGGGTGCTCTCTAAAAATGTGCACAGGCAGCATAGGAAGGTTTTTAATCCAGGGTATTTCTTTGCATGCATGGCTATGAAATCCAAATTGTCCTCTGGTCAGCAAACGTAACTGTCAGCATAAATTATGTTTAATGGCTGGTCTTGACACTAGTAAGGATTTCCCACACAGTTGATTTATGGCCCCAAGGAGATAATCTATGAAAGAATCTTACACACTGAATTTCCACTTTACTAGACACTGCCCCAATATTCAATAGAAGCATTTAATGTCCTTCATATATTTTTTTATGGATTTCATCTCATCTCAGACCAATAAACTCTTAGGATATGTTCCTACTGATTAAAATTTAAATTAAACATAGATTGATCTTATTGATTAGCTGATCTGTAGAGTCTCCACCCGCCACTACCTGGAGATTTGATGAGAAGCACTCGCTCTCTTTTGCACATCTTCAGATCGCTTTTGTAGCAGGGAAATGAAAAGCTTAGACTGATATATTTTCATTAAAAGAAAAGAAAAAAGAATATGACAATGTGTTGGAATGCTTTCAGTTAGACATAATACACATATAGCTACAGGTTTGGCCTATTTTTCTGACATTTATGAATTTCGTTCCTTTCTTATATCTGTAATCTCTTTCATTTTAACAGAACTATTTGCGTGAGAAGAAGCTATCTGAGTAAGTAAATGTTTCCAGGATTGGCCCCTAACTGCTTTTATGGTTATCAACACTGGCCATCTGTGTTTTTTCATTTTAATTCCGTAAATGAATGCTTGCCCTTTGAGAATTTCAAGGACCAGGAAGTAGCAATAAACCTCTTCTGCAGCTCCAGACTGAATACTCTAACAATTATTAGTTGATGGCATATGCAGTAAAAATAATTATTTTTTGACAGTACAATTTATAACTATAATTTCCTTTTGCTAACAAGTATTATAACATTTCTGTGGAAAGATGTGACTGTCTTAGCTGTGTGCTTAGCCAGTTTTGAGCTGGTCTTTCGTGATGCAACCTAACCCAATGAGCAAGTACAT
This sequence comes from Pterocles gutturalis, assembly GCF_000699245.1. NCBI lineage: Eukaryota > Metazoa > Chordata > Aves > Pterocliformes > Pteroclidae > Pterocles > Pterocles gutturalis. The sequence goes on along the minus strand of NW_010122452.1, from coordinate 1,677 downwards.
AATCAGATAAGTAGCTCTGTGTTAATTGTACATCCTAATTTTGGGTTAATAGGGTTTCCATTTAATTTTATTTTGTTTTAGAGACTTTAAATGCCAAGTCTGTATTTTGTAGTTGTTAAGTAGGGAGAATTAGAAACCTGCAACCAATGAAAAAAACCAAAGTCCAATCTGCCATCTATACTGGTATGGCTGGAATGCTGGTAAAGGATAGGGTCACAATCTTATGATCCAGTGCTTACTCAGCTTTTGTTAACTCTCCTGTAATTAGTTTTAATCATGAGATAATACCTAAGGATCCAGTCTCAATACTGGTTTAAAATTACTGGGAGCTGTAACCAAGGAAATGGAAGCAGATCTGGCTCCAGGACCAGATATCTACTTAATGTTAGCTGAAGGAAAGAATAGAGCGTATGGATAGGTTCTTATTACACCTAGGCAAGTAAAACAGTAAAAATGAAATTGGATCCACTTCAAAGGAATTTAAAGTGCAATAAACAACAAAAATCATCCTTATAAATGTAAATGAGAAGACAATCTGTTGTATTAGACTAAATTGGCACAAAATTAAGATTTGTAATTTTTCACAAAGTTCTTGACTAATAAACATCCTCATGAAATTAAAAAGTTGATGTTAATAAACGCAGTTCCCATGTACAGCATGAAACCTGCAAAGCAGAATTCTGTGCTAATGTTCTTACCCTGAGACTGAGCACAAACTGACAATTAAGTGAAGGGAAGAGATTGTTCTCTAACCACCCATGTGATGAAAAAGTGCAAAAAAAACCCCAAAAGTATAAAGAGTGATAAGTTGTATCATTTTTCTTAACTATTTCAGGTGTTAATGGCAACATAGTTAAAGATCTTTTTTAAGCAAATTGCCATATTAGCTCAATTACACCTTTTATGAGAAACATCACATTCTCTGCTAACCATCTGTATTTGTGAAACATGAAGCCATCCCTAACAGCCCAATACTTCTTTGGATACCGGTTGTATAAGGCAATACATACTTCGTAGATTAAATTTTGCTAAATGATGATGGCAATCTCACTCCATCCTGAATTGAACTGAGACTTAAAGGGTTAGTGGCATGGCACAGATTCAATTTAATTTGATATAGCTTTCACACAGGGATACATATTGTGCAATCCTACCTCCTCACAGGCAGAGGAGAGGATTTGGACAGGTGTTTGCTATTTTGTAGCAATAGAACTGTCCTGATTCTGGTTCCTAAATCAAGTGAAAGTAAACAAATTTAAAATAAGTCAGGAAGATTTCACGGTGTCTACTGTCGCGACCCAGCTCATAAAACCACCCTGGGTGGGATGAGTGGGGTTTGCGGAGGTTCTGTATATTCCCTTGTGGCAAATTAACGTGAGACGACACCAAAGAATCGAATACTGGCTTATAACTTTAATGCATATAATTGTTTGGGGGGAAAGGGAAATGTAGGGTATGAAATGTGGAATGTAACAGAATTATAAAAGAAAACAATTACTTGGTAAAGACAATTCATGACAACACTACCAGCTGCCAAGAACACCAAATCTTACAGCAATGCGATAACAACAGCATAACTTCCAACAATACTAAGAAACCCACAACCGCTCGTAAAACTTGCAATCACTTAACCCAGAACCGCTCACAACCCTTGCAATCACTTTTCAGTACTAAAAT
>NW_010122451.1:0-1616 GCF_000699245.1 Pterocles gutturalis | reverse complement strand
CAATCTCTAACATTGTGTGATTCTGTGATACCGTTTTTCAAGACCTCTGGTTACTCCCCTTTTCTTACAACTTCTGCAGTCCTGACAGTGAATTAAGTTCTCAAACTTTTGTGCTGAATCAGAACATAAATCTGAATGTTTTCCCTCTCCTTTTATGAGGTTTTATGGGAATGATGTTGTGAGGAATTTATGAATGTGAAATCTTCACTAACTATAGGGTTATTGCCTTTTCTGGAGGAATAAATCCAAGCTACCTTAAAGTGCAGGTATAAAGTTTTCTTCATTGTAGGATTCAGCACTGACAGGTAGTCTCTCAGGGTCTTTATAACTGTTGAATGTTTCCAGGGCTGTAAAAGATGTAAGTGGAAACCAAGATAAAGATCTCCTCAAGTAGTCAGGCACAATATCTACATGAGAAGAAGCAAACTTGCAAGCGATCCTTTTCTTAATGCAATGTAAGGCAAAGTTCCATTACATTATTCATCTTTTTATCTGGAATTTGTCAATAGTTATGCAAATAAACCAGGTTCCAAATATATGCAACATTATCAGTATTGTGTATCAGAAAAATACAACGTGAAGTTGCAAAATAGTGCTTTTTTTTACTTTTGAATAAGTACTAAATAATGATGGTGAAAAAAAGGCAAAGAGATATCTAATAAAACCTTAGGGGAATTACTGCTGTTGAGTATGTCTAAATTATTTTGAAGTGTACATTAATGAAACTGCAAAGTGAATTAAGTACCTTCATCTGCTTCTGGAAGCTGCTCTGTCTGATGCGTTAAAGGATACGTATTTTCACTGCAGCAATCAGAGGTTTAAATGGACTTAATGTAATTAGAGAAACCCTTGGAGATATATATTATCTCTTATGAAAATGGATGTGCTGTGTAGATTAGAATACATTGTTCAGCATCAGTGTAGGACTATAGAATTACAGCTTTAAGTACTAACTTTGCTCAGATATGGTCGTAAGGCTCCCGTTGCATAGAAAAGGAGACACATGCACTGGGCATATAATGCATATGAAAGACAGACTGAATATCCCTATGAACAGGGATAAAGCTTGGTATGAAAGACGATTCATAACTGCTATAATACTTTTAATCAATTCTGATAATGTGACTGTGAATGTCCTTCCCCAGTTTATAACCCTAAAGAAAAGTCAGGCTGTTGGTAGCAAGATATTGAAACTTTTTTTGCAGTAAAATCAGCACAAGCTAGTCTGTACTGCTCTGTATGAGCCTGAGCTCCTTATACAGAATTGATACCAGAACATACCTTCACGCAAAATGAAATTGTAGAAGGCTACGTTCCTGACTTGCATGCATATCTGGTGTTACATACACGTAAGTGTGCATAGAATTCCCACATTCAGTCTGTGCAAATGTTTATGGAATTGAAGCATTCGTTTGCTAAACAAGAAATCTTAGCAAAGAAAGTGGAAAGTTTCTAGTGTCTTCTGACTGCGTCCAGTACATCGGTTTCTCATGGTATTCCCTGTTTAACTCCTCAGCCTTGATCATTTGTTTAATTTAGACTAATATGATATCAAAACCAATATTTGTTTTGAGATCCAACTGTCTGAATCCGGACATCTGTTGGGAAAACCACAC
>NW_010122450.1:0-3604 GCF_000699245.1 Pterocles gutturalis | reverse complement strand
ATGATTCTATGATTCTATGAGAGCCACTCTGTGATTGCTAGGCTTCTTCCAGCTGTCTACAGGCTTCATTACTTCTTAATCTTGTCTTCTGCCCCTGTGGTGGTCTGTTCTCTAACCTCTTGCATAAGTTCTCAGCTGGCTTGTCAGCACTTCCTCTGTGGTGATAGCTCTGTGCCCTCCAGCCATTCCTTTGTGTACAGAAAACCCCTTCTCCCTCAACTTGCCAGCCTGTCTTTCCTGAAAAAATGTGCGTCCCTTCATTGGAGCACTCAAGTGGGACCTACCACGCCACATCTCTGTAAACTCAGGGAGGTCGTATCTCTGCAGCTCTGCTGTGTTTCCCAGGGTGTGGGCATTTGCATCCCCCGTGGTCTTGCTTTCTCAAGGAAAGCACGAGAGTTCCCTTATCCTATGGTGCCCTAACGCTTCTTTACTCCACTATATCCTGCCTTTTCTTCAGATTACATCATCTCCCATACATAGCTAACTTACAGTTCTCCTCACCAGCTTAAGGAGTCTGTTTGCAAACCCACTCTTGCCCATTTTGTCAAAATACTCATTCCTCAAAGAGGGTCCCACTATCACAGAGGCCAAAACCCTGCCTGTGCCACTACCTCCGCCTCCAGAACTTGATCCAATGAGTATGTCCGCTCCTACCTGAACCTCTCCTTTCACTTGAAGGATTGGCATGAAGATATTCTTTGAATATCTAAGTTTTACAGAGGTTGCCATTTTTAGGCTAGAGTATACGTATTAAACTGATGAAGAGTTAAGGTTTTATGAGTGCCTTTGTCAGCCATGCACACAACATCAGGTCTGTTACTCAGGCTTATTCTGTATAAATGAACACAAGACAATGCTTCATTCTGAAGGGTACCTGGACACAGTAATAACGTATCAAGGTGTTTCATACTTTTGTAGTAATGGAAAATGGAATTTGCAGTACTTCTGCATGAATTACTTTTAATTTTTCTCTATTAAGTTAGATACTTTGTTTTTCTTCTAGAATTCCTCTTTGTCATACCCAGATGTGATTTATTTAAAACTACAAACCTTCATTCAATTTTTAATTAAAAAACGTTAAGTTCATTTCTTGTCAGTAAAACAAATATTTGTTATTGCTAATACATTTTAAAGGCAAGCATAGCACTTCGTCGTGTTTATAGGAGTAGTGTATGGACTGCACTGCTTCATCATGCATTAATGTCAATCATTCCACCATTACACCAGAACTTCTCTGAAAGCAAATACATTTTCCAGTCACAAGAGGGAAACTGAATTCTTCCCTAAGAGATTTCAGGGACACATGGCCATTGAACCATCCGATTCACACGTTAAAATAATGCAGTGCCTTTTCTTGTGCTGCAGCTGATGCCAATCACTCCTGAAATACCAGAGTATTTTAAAATCTAGCCAAAAATGCAATTAAAATGGCCAGTCTTGATCAAGAGGACAGTAACTGCCATATGTCAAGGCAACTTCATCTTATTTCTGGTGGTTTTCTGGTTCTCTCTGCATCTTTCTAAAGTGTGTGACTGCTCTTTTCTCACCAGTGTGTGATTTTCAGTAAGCAAACTGCCCCTTTAAAATGAAGAATAGAGTTTGATTTGTTTCAGTTCATACATTATTATCTAATAATGTGGTCTGATGGATAATATAACTGCTTATTTGGTTTTCAATCAGCAAAGAGGACTAAAACATGATGTTCCCAATATTTACACGCAATGGTGATGATTGTATCTATGTTATCAGATCAAGAAGTTTTCTTTCTTTGGCTCCATTTTAGAAAGGTTGAATGTAAATATTATGAAAGTGCTCTGTATAATCTATACTCCTTTTGGCATTTGAAAGGAATAAGTTAATTTAGAAGCAAGTTTCCATAATCACTCATGTAAAAAACTGGACAAGCTGAAGTCTGAAAGTGTACTTAACTTTTTTTTTTTTTTTTTTTTCCAGTGTAGCGGTGTTTTTGGGAGCTCTGTCTGGCTTTTATTCAGGATAAACTATTAAACTTTTGGATTTTAGAATATGTACTAGAAAAATTATCTGTATAATTCCTGGGGGAAGCACCTTAAGGTCTTCTGAATCCAGAGATTTTATCTACAGCCAGGTGCATCTCCATGTAAGATAGTTCTACAGTGGCTTTTTCTGTTCCCTGGACTGGAGTGGACAAAGCCTGCAGAAAGTGATCAGAAGTAAGCAAGAAATATTTATCTCCTCCACAACTTCCAAATAGATGACTGGGCTGTGAAGAAGAAAAGTTGGTCTGGAAAGTGAAATAATCTATTCCAAAAGCAGTGCAGTACATTCTGTACACTATAAAATTGTTCTAATTTCTCTAAGTGGATGATTTTCAAGAGAATATTGACTTACGAAAGAAGAGGAAAGTTTTTGAGAAGTAGTACAGTCCACCTAAAAACTTGTGTGATCTTTTGTTAAAACACTTGTACTAAACCAGCACAGGAGTGAGACTGTTTACAACCAAAATTTCTTTATCTTTATTTTTTCACAAAAAAAAAAAAAAGAAAAAAAAGAAAAAAAAGAAAAGCAGGTATCATTACTCAAGGCACTCTCTACAGGTCTGCAGACACTGTTTATTCCATGGGCATGCTGATACCATTTTTCCTGGTCTTTGACACTACTGTTTGCTTGTTGTATTAACTCCTTGAATGTCACTTCCAAGGGTATGCTGATTTTTATATGAGTGAGTTCTCTCAGCTTTGTAAGCTCCTTAACATGCACTCACACTTTTTTAGCTAAATGCTAAATAGGCTATTCAGTCACAGAGGGTTTTTTTCTTTTTTCCTTAAAAATAACATGGTTTGTAACAAGAGGATCAAAGAAAAGAGAGGGTCAATATACCTGGTAAGAAAATGAAAGAAAATCATGCCTTACCTCAGATGATAGATTTGGTCAAAATTCAAAGAAGATTTTTAAGGTCTCAAGAAATAGGTTTTCTCTCTTCATAGATTTTTTTTCTTTCTTTTTCATATCTCTCTCTTCCCTCCTCCCACTCCTCCACTTTTCCCCCTAGTGTCTACATCTTTTCCCTCATTTTCATTGCAGTCCTTTCTCATCCAGCTATAAAGTTTATTCACCACCTGTGGAAGCTAGAGCAACCAGGAGCAAAAAACACACTAGAATCAATTTATGTTTCTGTTTCTCATGTTAATGACCTAGAGGGAAAACTCCAGTGCTCGAGGTTTCTGATGCAAAATCTGTTTGTTTATGCTCTACAGAAGTCATCACTATCCTATTGTTTGGGATCAAATAAATTTTATTTCTGTCTAATATGAAGGAAAAAATCAACTTCTGGGAGAAAATAGCACACATCTGCAGTGAGTGGTTGGCTATGAGTTTTGCAAAGGAGCTTTATTGTATGGATCTCCACTAGACAACGAACGCCTTGAGCAACCTGATCTGAGGTTAACTGTGCTTTGGGCAGTGTTTGAAGGGCTCAGAACCCCTTTTCACCTGAATTATTCTATGACTTTATATATGCAAAAGTCATATATGTACGTGTGCACATCACATAGATACATTTATACACACTTGAATTGTTTGCTTTGTTCTTCAGTGTCATGGGTTAAAGACTGCTTAAAGT
>NW_010122449.1:0-787 GCF_000699245.1 Pterocles gutturalis | reverse complement strand
CTGATGGCTCCTTTTCCTGAGCCACCAGCCGAGCCAGAAGAGCAGGACCAGCACTCCAGCAAGGGCCCAGAACTGCCACTGCTGCAAAGCAGAGAAGAGCAGGGCTCTGGAGTTCCTCGCCGGTATCTCCCCCGCAGTGCCCAGCTCCAGGTGGAAGGTGTGTCCACGGGGGGGCTTGAGGGGCACAAGCAGGTGGTAGAAAGCACCGTACCACCGGGTGTCAAGGAGTCAATGATGGGTCTTTGGGTCAGCCCAGATCCCCCTTCTCTTTGTGACTCTCACTCAGTAGCTACAAGTGGCACAGCTCCACCAGCCTCCACAAAGAGCATGTTTTGCCGCTTTTAATCCAAGCAAAAGAGGAAAGGAACACAGTCATGGCTAATGGAAATTATTCTTCCCTTTATGAGGAATGGCTTAAAGTGGAGCACTCCATGGAGCGAATACGGGTTCCCCCTTCCTTTCTTCCCCAAAGCAACTTATTTGTGAAGATCCCAGTACTGAACAGATGCTGTGCTTTCTCCCCCTTCTTTCCCTCTGCAAGTGTCAGCCCAGGTATGAACCAGATGATGTGTGATGGGACACTCCTCTCATGTCGTAATAATCTGTATCATATATTCACAGGCAGGTATGAAGAAGCAGACTGAGAAAAGATTATGTGTATTCCCTGTTCCACAGCTAGAGGAAGACAAAGGTCATCAACCTTCTGAATGCTTCTGTGCAGTCAAGGGCTTCTGGAGATGCACGCACAAATAGCAAACCTACTACCAGCTTACTATATATATATATA
>NW_010122448.1:0-3246 GCF_000699245.1 Pterocles gutturalis | reverse complement strand
TATTAAGAATATAAAAATGTATATAAATAAAATATAAAAGCTGTTACCAGAAGAGACCATTACAAAAAAAAAATAAAAAAATCACTTCCCATTTATTTCAATTTGTATTCTGGTTTCTGGACATGTGAACAGAAAGTAACATTTTACACAATAATTATCACAAACTAAATAATGATATAAAACTGTACAAGCAAAAAGAAAAATCCTACCCAATAATCACCCAAATAGGTCTAAAAAGGGACTGATTTTCTTTCCACTTTTCCTTATAAAAAATACGCTGTATGAAAGTTCAATTCTTTTGCTCTAATTCTCTCTCAAGAGGGAGTTCCCATTTGACCCAGCTGTCTGTGTATGAAAAATTTATTAGCTGGCACGGTTTGCTTTATTTAGAATAAAAAGAATATCTGTTTGCCATTATTACTGCAGAGACCAGAAGGCAATGCTAGGTCAGATCAACACAATGCTTAAAGGTTTCTTTGTCCTTCTTATGACTTCCTGGTACTTAAACTGCATATTTGAAGTCAATAAATATAACTACTTAAAGAAATATTTATCACAGAGTTTATTATCAACTGACATACCATACCATTTTAATTGCTAAAACTTATACAAATCACATTGTTAAGCAATGGAAAATGATGCTTTCCAATGTCTCACTAAAGCATGAGTATAGCATGATATTTACAAGTTGTAGACAGATCTGGCTTTATTTTAAAATTATACTTAAATTATTCACTAAGTATATCTAAAATGCTTTCTTAACACAGTTCTTTATTCCTGCACACTTTTTGTTAATGTGAAAAGTGAAATTAAAACCACTGAACTGACTACAAGTAATGCTCACTTTCGGAAGCCTTTTTTTAAAATTAAAAAAAAAATATTATTTGGGTACTTATATTTCCTCTATTTTCCCATTTGGAGATAAGCAAATAACTCATTTTGATAATATGGTTAAATTTTTGCATTGCTATTGCATTAATAAAATAAGGAATTTGAATTTATATTTTCTTTCATGGCCACAACTTCACACACAATTAATTTGACTTCAGAACACAACACATTTTCATGAGAGACATTTTGAAAAAAAATTTGTCCAAGTCCAATAGATTGTCACATTTTATGTTTTATTTTCTGGACGCTGCTAATTTCTAAATAGCAAGTGCCTTGACCACACAGGGCAGTGTAGAAGGGAGGCAAAAGTTGTAAGGATTTACTTGGAGGTTTTTGGTAGCATTTGCAATTATTTGGAGTACAGAACTTACACAGAAAAGAGGCTACAGGGTTTTTTCTTTGGTTGGTTGGTTGATTTTACTTAAAAATTAATGGAAATTTGGCCCCATTTAACTTAGTGGCTACCTTGCTGCTGACTTCCTGACATTTGTCACTGTCTTCAAGGAGGGTTTTTTTTTTTTGCTAGTTCTGTGTTGTTATTTTACAGGTTTGGTGCTGCCACCCTTTCTCTGATCCAGGAAATACTAGTCACGTGCAATCTGAGTCAGATTCGAAAAGACAGCTGCAAGCTCACCTTCAGGCAGACGTAATTACTGAATATTCCACAGCATCATCTGAAAGGAAGACAGCGTCTTGTCTAGTCAAAATTCAGTCTCTAAGAAATACCAGGCTGATGACAGCAAACAAACACAGAGGCCATGTGAGTCTCTTACATTGCTATGACAATTTGTATCAAGCCTGACTTCAGCATGTCACCCGTGAGGGCAAGGAAATCTCTGGCTCCATCCTCATTCTAATCATTTTCTCTGTGCCGCTTGCTGTCAGAAAGCATCATGGTTAGCTACATGAACTTATTTACTAGGAAATGGAGATTTTTACTACATATAAACCTCAATTCAAGAAAAATAGTAGGTTTGTATAGAAGCACAATGGGGACCTACTGTGCTAGGTATACTCTGTCATGTTTAATGTAAGAAAAACACCTCCAAAATGCATGTGCTCCTATTAGGGGAGGCTACTGGAGTACTATAGCCACTCAGCATCAACCATGTCTATAAGAAAATAAGACACAAAACCAAGGATAGAGACAACAGTCTCAGAAAGTTTCCAAGTCCATGAGGTAAAGCTGATAAGAGGACTGGGAAAGAAGGTGGAAAGGACTTCATGGTGCCCCATCTCTAGAGCATCATGAAACCTTGTTTTTATGGTCTACTCACCATAATGGCATAAAGCGTATTTCTGGGATGATCTCTTCAGAAACCTGTAGAGTAGTGGTGATGTTCCTGGAGAACATGATCTGAATGCAGCTACCTACACTGACATGTGAAGAAGGAAAACATGACAGCCACAGATGCTGTCTGTACTCTGAAATGCCAGAGTCAACACAGCAGGACTGCGAGGACTAACCTTGTTTCTCTCTCTGGCTTTTGGAGTTAACAGGGTGAAAGCAAAATAAAATTCTTCTCTTGTGTCTAACCGTAGCCCAGATATAAAGGGTCCCACAGTACATATGTCTTACAGAGTTCTAAAGCATTTTACATCAGTAACTTTTTAAAATAAAATTTTTATGTTGAGCAAACATAGTCAGCACACTTCTTTGTCTCTTGCCATGTGCAAAAAACATCAACAGTTCCTCAGGCCCCACACAGGAGAACAGGAAAAGCCATGATTTCATCTTCAAATAAGAAAATTTATGAAGAGCACTTATAGGGGGGAAAAAAAAAAAAAAAGAAAAAGAAAAAGCTGAAAAATTCTCTTTCCACTAATAATGACGATTTAATTTTTTTTCATATTTCTTGTACACATTAAACAGAGCATCAACTCTAATCCAATGCAGGATCCAACCAAAACTTTGTTGTGCAATGAAATTGTCTGAAGCCAACAAACGTACCAAAGAGGGATAAGACTGTCTAACCTTAAAACAAGATACATGTCGCTGCAGCTGGCCAGATATGTAATTTTCAGTAGGAAAACTTGAACTCACATCTTTGGATCTATAGAAAAATAACAAACAACTGGACTTGAAATGTCACATAAAATGACAGATATTAGTTCTAGGGTTTCTTCTAATTTATGAACACAAGAAAAATCCTCTACAATCCAGTGTTATGTAATTTTTTTTTCACTTTTACACATTATATTCTGTCCGTACAATATGGCAACTTGTAATTTGTGAGCTCAAGTTTTTATTTATATTTGTTTGCTTATATATTATCCTAATAAAATCATCCAACCAAAGTATTAGAAATGTTCAAATGAGTCTGGTTATTGATCATAGAATCATAGAATCACAGA
>NW_010122447.1:0-10467 GCF_000699245.1 Pterocles gutturalis | reverse complement strand
GTAGCTAAGACATTCAGCAATACAAACATACTATACATCAGACAAACGAGGTCTCCCTTAGGATTGATTTCTCTCTTCACTTAGGTAACCTTCAGCATCCTAAAGATTAAGTGTGGGTTTGATTTAAGTTAGAGAAACTGGAGTCTACCATTCATTAAAATATAAAATCACTGATGGTCAGGCATGATCGAGGTAGCTCTATTCTGAACCTGAGTTCTGGATTCTTTTGTAGAAACAGTCTTTATTCAGACAAGGACAGTGGCCAGATTTTGAAGTATACAGACAATGTGATAATACGCAATAGAACACTTGCATAGTAAGACAGCTCTGAACACAGGATTTGATCTGATACATTTGCTATTTTCAATGATTAGCGTACAAGCACTGTACAAGCCACAGACACACTGAGCAATCCGTAAGGCATGTTGCCTGCGTTTCAGATAACAAGAGACAGAAGTATAGACTAAGAGTGGCTTTTAATCAATCTGATGCAGTCGATGTTTTCCATAGGCACTCCATTAATAAGCAGCACTACTAAGGTCTTTCTTTGGCTGTATCCTAAGTCACTGACGGTTCTGAAGGACACATGCATACTAAACGAAGGTTTCGCGCTTGACTGAAGAGCAATAGCAGCCTACCCGGCGTCACGCAGTAAGAGAGACCACATTCACGGGACATTAAATGCCGGGTACTCTTGCTGAACAGGTTTACACATTTAAGCCTTGATCCTGCAAGGACTTACACACATGCTTAACCTTACACACTGCGAATGAAATCCTGGGCCTCTCAAAATCAATGACAAAAGTCCGCTGACTTCCAAGGGCCACTCCGTGAACAGCCTTTTTGGCTCCAGCGCAGCCACACAGACTGTAGAAACATGGGAGCTGATCTTTCCAACCTTGCTTGCATGCGTGAAGTCTTAAGAGATTGAGGGAGCTGCTAAGTGTAACTTTCAAAACACTTCTGTCTCACAACAAACCATAAACATTCAAAGATTTTTTCTGTTTGTTTGATCTGTGTTCTTTAGGGGTTTTGCCCAAACCCTGCGGTAAAACCTGCAGGAGTGGTTTTGTCTGGAGAAGTCTGTGAGCAATCCATAATGCAATCCTCTCCCTGGCTAGTATTGCACTCTGAGCAGGTTGTTTTCTTTATTTTCCAGAAGATTCAGTCCTTGAAGTGAGGTGATTATGATGGAACCACATCTTTCTTTTTTAAAGAAAAGAAAAAATCTATAGCTCACATGATTTTATAGGAAATCTGGGAAATATCTACTGAAATGACTTACAGGTCAGAAAAAACATAATATATGAAATTGTGCAGGATCTAACTGCTGGTTTTCATCTGCTGGTAATTGAGATACCTTGTTGCAAAATCTAATAGCTGTCTCAGGATCTGGTGGAGACCAGAGACCCATTCCCGGCTCTGCCTCTGTGTGTAAAGTGGTCCCCTGGCAGTGGTACCCCTGAGAACCACTGTGGCATCCTGATGAGTTTGATGAAGAGATGGGGAGGAGGGAAAGTGGTATTAGTCCCATTTTCCAGCATAGATCCCTTTCCAAAGCAGGTTAAGTCAATGATCCGTCCCCCTGCACAGACCCTCTGGCTCTGCATGTGACAAACCATGCACCCACCCCTCACGATGCCTGAGATGCTGAAGCTGGGGGGGGGTCTTTGGCAGCCCTGAGTAACACCAAGGTGTCTCAGTTCCAACAGCAAAGCTCATGCTTGTAATGTAGGTCTGAGCAAAACAGCTAATGACTGGTGTGCAAATACACCATTGTGACTTGTGCACATTAGGAACTAGGAGAGTTTCGGTGATCATCTCCCTAAGCAGGCAAAATGATTTGTGAGGACAATTATCCCAAAGTAAATGTGCTGTACAGGGAGTAAGGGATTGGAAAAGAGATTTTGCAAGTTTTGCATCCCAGTTATGCTTTAAGATAAGCCCATGTTAACATTTGTGTAAGCCAGATGATCACTTCTCACTTAAATTTGTGGCAGTCATTTGAAAAGAAGAGTAGGCTGGGTGAGCCCAGTGACATTTTTTTTTTCTGTTTCAGCATTTTCCTCTAACACGTTTCATTGCTCTATCAGTGAAAAAAAAAAAAATCCCCAGATTTTGCCCTTTGTTGGTTTTTACTGTAAAGGTATTTTAATTTTATCTTCCTCATGCTCCTGTACTAATGGGCTTTACATATTCCCAGCAAAGTCCTGCGTGAAGCTCTTAACCATAGAGATTACAGAAATTTACTGCTTCACTGGTGTGGTCAAGTTGCCACAAAATTGCATTTATTAATGTAACTGTGAAAACACATGGCATCTGCCATCTCTTCACATAAGGATTTTAAATATGGCTGGGAAGAATTTAAGGATGCCTATGAAATGGGGCTTGGCCATGTCGGTTTAGCTTTAGGAAGGAGACCGTGCTATAAAATCCTCACCCATAATTGGACACAAGTGACAGCTTTACTTAACTAGCGTTCACAAATGAACGAGCAACGAAAATGTTCTGCCTTTCTCACCCCAGAAGAATGACCATGGCAGATGTTAACACTGTTAAGAACAGCTTTATTGTAACTACAGGTGAGACAAATGGGAGATTTATTAGTCTGGGCATTGAAGGAAGGGGAGGGAGGCTAAAAGTCGTATCCAGTGCTGCTCCAAAGAAATGCAATGCACTTTATCAAACACATTGCACTGCACACACAGTGCTCCAAACCAGGAGCTATTCTGTGTCCATGAATTCATGAGCATGCCTGCTTTTTTGTTTTCTTTTCAACTAACAAATACGCAGAATCACAAATTGTACAGGATTCTGCTATTTGTTTCCTTGTGCCCTATCCTGTACCCATTGAAGTCGATGGCAAATCTCTAAGTTCATTGATAATACGATGTAATCAATGACTCAAAGTCTGGGAACTCAGTGACCTGCAAAAGAATAAACAAGAGACAATGTTGTTTCTCTGATGAAAATTGTGAGAGGAGGCTTGATCCAACGTCTGCTGGATACTTTCTGTTCATTTTAATGAGCTTACAATTGGTCCCTGACATAATGTGCATTCAATAGAAATCAGTACTGGTTGTTCAGGCACCGATCCAGTAAAGCCCTTAATTGTGTGGTTAAGATTATGGTATGGAAATAGTCCCACAGAAGCCACTACAACCACAGAAATGCTTTAAGTTCAGCAAGTACGTAAATGTTTTGTTGCTGGAGTACCATCCTTTTTTTTTCGGTCAATCCCCTCTGCCAAGCAAACTAACAAGTACAGCTTGTGGAAATCCAGCGCCTTGAGATACCACAAATGTTCAAATTTGTACCCAGTTTTTTTAAGCTGCTTTATACTTCTTCTGTATAGAAAAACACTTTACTGCAATTGTGGTATGAATAGAAATACTTGCAGCTTGAAATTCAGAGCTCCCTGCCCTTTTAGATTCAGGGTACACTCGCATGTGGTGCTGCTGTCTGATTGTCTGTCCCATTTCTAAGCAGAATAACATTTTAAAATTTATAAAAAGTAGAACTGCTTGCAGTATAAGCAGGAAAATATTCCTCTCTGTAATTAATGTAAATTCTGTCGCTTTGCCCCAAACTCTTTAACCAGGTGCTTTCTTAGAAGAGCTGCTTAAAGGCAGTTTGAGCTTTTGTGCCATGTGGAGCACATATTGTTTCACTTCAGCTCATCCCGTTTAACTGGAGGCTACCATATTTCTGTATTATCTTGCTTTCATGAAACCTGTGATATTCACCAGGCTTTTCAGGTAATACTGTTTACAGCAAACACTGCTTACGGTGCTCCCAAAAGTTTCCTGCTGTCAGAAGCATGAGGGGCCAAATTGAAAATATTGGTTTGGGAGAATGTAATCTTTTCAGTACAGACTATGGTCAGCGTGACTGTGTTTGGTGTAAGTGCCCAACAGTAATGATGTCCAGGCATAGGGCCAAATGCTAAAACTGCCCCCAGAGTGAATATACTCAGACTCTGCAAGAGAAGCAGTAAAGTAGGCTCATATTCTGGCCAGCAGCATCCGAAAGCACAGCTCCCCACGAGGATAGTTCTTGCCAGGAGTATGAATAAACTGCATTGAGGCTGCGCGTTATGGCAACTGCTGCATTGGGGACTGCTAAGTAACTCATAAATAAGCCGTCTCTGCTGCCCCCCAATTCCTGTATCGAGCTTCAGAAGACACTTTATGTAGCTCCAAGTATGAAAGGCTTGCAGAGTGGCCTCGGTGGACTTTGAGAAGCGCGAAACAGAGGTGGCTACTTTCCATCTCCTCCTCCTTCGACTGCCCGTGATTTTTCTGGCAAGCACAGAGCCTATAAAGATTTGGCTTCTTCAGCTCATATTCATCATTTGGGTTGCTCCAGTGAAGTTACGAAGCCAGGAGCTCCTGTTATGGTAGGATAAAGACTCCACCACAGCTGAAATCTTTATTAATAATTGAATTATGAATAAACACAGAAAAAAACAGAGGTACTTTACTAAACCCACCAACCATCTTGTTTTGGGCACACAAGTGTTTTTATACCCACAGCAGAACTACATTAAAATGTAGGCTTTTTATGTTAATGTTCATTTCAGTTTCGTTTTCTCGAGAATGATTTAAGTTCCACTCACATAACCAAGGCCTGCCAGACCTTCTGCCAATGTAAATCAGTGACCCCTTGAAGTCTGTTGAACATCTGCCCCAGAATGGCAAATGATAGTCTCTAGAGCCTGACTAATCTTTAAGGACAATAGAAGTGACTGATCCAACACGTACAACTTTTTGCATAACACCGACAAAATAATTTTAGCTGTGAATTCCTGCACTAGGAATAACCACATTCTGTAAGGCTGTAACATAGGTTAACTGTACACTTGCAGCAAAGCATCCTGTCTTGTTTTAGAGGTTTCAAACTTGTTTATATGAATGTAATAGGTCAAAGCTTTGTACAGACAGGTAGTAGTCCATATAATAAAAAATATAAGCATTAGAGCTCTATATTGTTCTGTACTGTACCTCTGTATTAGAAATTCTCCCAGTTCTAACTGCTGACGTACAAAGACCCAGACGTGGCCTCTTTGCAGCAGAACTACAAATTCTGAGTTCAAATAAACCAATAAAGTGATTTTCTGGAGGGCAATATTCTGCCCATGTACTCCTTTTCTTCAGACACAATTCTCTTGCCTTTTAGGATATTTCATAATCTACTGCATATATATCACCTTTTGGAAAAACAGATGTATCATCAGTTGATGTGTTTATCTAAAAAAAAACCTTGTACCATTTAGAGCAAGCATAATAAACCCCTTCTGTATGTGAAGACAAGCTGGCCACCAGAAAACAGAAAAACTTTGTCACAGTTTAATTTTCTTTCTGTCCTTTTCTTTCAACAGGAAAATAATATACTTTTGTGCTGTAGCTACTTATCTTTGGTTGAATACAAGAGTGAGCATACAGAAGCAGTTCTTTTTTCTGTTATTTCAAATCAACTTCATACCTCAAACTATTAAAAACCTCAGGCGAGTCTTTCTCATGGGGTTTGATTCACATATTTGTATGAGTTGATCTTCAAAGATTTTACTGGAACAAAAATGGTAATCAATGAGCCCTACTAATGGTTTATCTTATATAAATTTACATCTTGATATAAGTTTCACAAAATACATTAGGAAAAATTAAATTACATTCAAGCAGCACGGGAAACACTTCAAAAGGATCTAAATATAACATGTTGTGAAACTAGTTTGGGGAACTTCTTAACTCAAAACATCTTCCCTATCTCCAAGTTCCTTTATGCAGCTTCATTCACTGCCTTAAAAAGTTAGTTTTCTGGGATGGAAAACTTGTTCTGAGGACTGAGAAATGAAACAGGAGGTAAAAAACCTGGTTTTGATTGTGCTGGAGATAGTGGTTCATGTTACTACATTGTCCATTCCTTACTTGTGGGTATGCCTCTACAATTATGGCAGTAGGATGGAATAAAACAGTGAAGGATCACCCTAGAGCCCCAAGGCTTGTTGTCACCAGCAGAGCTCTTATCTGTCTGCTACACTCCCTGCGACCCCAGACAGACTGGCAGCATCCAGCCTTGCTGCTGGTACCTGCTGTCCCTCAACCCAAGCTTGAACATTTTGAAGGAGAGTGTTAGTTGGTACAACCCAAAGCTCTGCAGGGAAGCACACTTATCAAAGAAACATCTATGAATGACCAGAAAATGGTGTTTAAGTCACAACCTTACCCTTGTTTTTTTTTTTTTTTTTTTTATTATTAGTAGAGATATGACTAATAGAACAAAGGGATGCAAAGAAATTTGAACTTCAGACAGAGATAGGAATAATTGCTAGCAGGTGACTGCACAGATTAAGTAGGATGTTTTCAAATACAAAAATATATCTGTAACCTCTGTAATAAAAATTCAGTGTGGATATATCTGCAGGACATCCCTGAACCATAAAGTTTTGGAAAACGGGAAAGTATTGCAAGCTTGCTTTACTCTTACAGCCTACTCTTACATGCCTACATCCAGTGATGGAGACAGGATGGTGGGTTGGATAGACATCTGATCTAACCTGGTGCAACTCTGGTGCAGAATCCTCCTGTTACCTGAGGGGGTGCGGGCAGAGGTAAGGAAACTTTCTGCTTTCATTAGAGGAAAGAAGGCTGGCTGTTGGTACTGAGCTAACGAGACCTGATGAGGGCTGCTGGAGTGGAACTGGCTTTCAGACCAAGCACATCTGTATTCATACAAATAAACACACCAGGAACTCATCAATATGCCCTTGTCCAGGAGCAAATTGTATTCTGAACAAGCATCCAAAGATATAAAAGCATTTATCTAGTGATACTGTCCCTTTGCAAACGTCAGCTGCATACATTTAACAGAGCAGGAGGGGGTGAGGGAGGGGGAGTTGTATTATTCTACTCACTTGAAATGCCAGGTTAGATAATTTTTCTAATTGAGTCTTGATATTTCACTGCTTCCCATATTTCCCAAAATGATTATTAACAAACAAATAGGTCTTTCTTAGTTGTCTCTGAAATAATAATGGCAAAGGCTTCATTGCATATGCAGGAACTCCAATTTATGTGAAAATTATTTCTGGCAGTGAAGCAGGTGGCATCATGCAGACACATCTACTAACAATGCTACTTCTTTTGGTGCATGTTGTGAAAGCAGATATGGTAGGATACATTCCAATCTGGGTTTTATTAAATGAATACAGACCACCAATAAGTGTTATGTCAGTGGAAAATAAAAACATACACATTATATGCATATATATATGCATATAATAAGATTATGTGAAAATGCACATAGAGAACCACATCGCTGTGCTTTCCTTCTGCAGGGTTTTGGCAGGCTTCTTATGTAGCTGGCCGGTTTAGAATTAGCAGGGTCAGAAGAGATGTCCCAAAATTTGATAAAATTTGGATTCATCAGTACCAGACTCCTCTGAGGAAAAATAAGTCCTCTTTCCATAGGATGGATAAGTCTTCCCAGAATATTTGCCCAGACAGATTCTCTTCTATGCATCCCTCTGCCAACTGGAACCTTTTGATCTCAACATCCTTAGTGCCAAATTCTTTAACAGTGTAAATGAGCGAAACTCCACCTAAGGCAGTGAAGCAGATCCCATTTACACCTGCAGAACACTTGGCTTTGATTCTGTGGCCAAGGAAAGATTAAAATCATTGGTTCTAGTAGATTTATTAGCCCATAAAAATGCTCTTCATCTCCACTTGCAGATAGCTCTGTTTTCCAGTCCAAATGTGAGAAGGAAAAGCAGCAGAAAATGCTCTTGAGCAGTGAATCCTGGACAGAGAGGGTGATTTAACAGGATTTTGTGATCTCTATCTCTATCATATGATCGAGTATGCATTATCATAGTTTTGATTCTGATCTCTTCACTTGCTCTCTGGGCAGCTTTTTTCCAGATCTCCTAATGTGAACCACTTATTCCAGATTGCTCTTTGAAGAAGGCATCCAGTGATACATCAGAGATGAAATGAGTCACTCATGATGGATTGTGCTTCCTGGCTTTATATACCACTGAAAATTATGCATTTTACACTACCTTGTAAAATAACCATTTATCTAAGTAAACATATTGACTCCTTTTGGGTTCATATGAAAACTATCCTGGGTTGTGAATCTTAATTTAGCAAGCTCTTGACAGGCAGGAAAAAAAGACAGCTAACAATGATGGAGAGGAATCAGTTACTTAAATGTCAATAGAGGGAGTTTAAAAAATGAGCTCAAAGTAACAGAACAATTTGTTCTTTACTGTCCGGTCAGAGATGTAGACTTGGCAACTTGTACCCCTTCTTCCCCTCTTAAGAAAAAAAAAAAACGAAAACAAAAACAACAAAACAACCAAAAAAACCCAACCAACCAAATAAAAAAAATCAGGTTTCGAATTTGTTGCAAGCGGTGCAATTACATGCTGCTGTGGTGTCAATTCAAACACAACAACAACATGTGCTAGAGAAAGAAATGAGACCAAGTGGTTAGAAAAAAGAGAAGCAGTTAATGCAATTTTCCAGGGATTCTAGCTCTTATCTTCCCACACTTATTGTAGGTACCAAAGCACAAGAACTCTTTTCCAAGCATATCAGTTGGCACATCTGTAATATGGAAATTATACTTCTGAGCCCCATTCTTTCTGGGGTCAGTCCATGTGGGTTACCATAGTGTTTAAACATCTGACACCGGTAAATTTGGATCAGCATAAAAGCACCCCAATTCCTCTTCTGAGCTGAAAGTGTCAGAAGGCACAAGTATTGTGCAAGAACACAGTTCAAGAATGAGGGTACAACAGCCTCCTCCCAGGGCCTCTGGAACGCCCCGTATTTGTCTGTCTAGGGAGCAGGAGGACAGGTTAGCACTAATGGAGTTGTGCTCAGCTTTCAAAAAAATAACAGGTTAGATTTTCTTGTACCTGACCATTTCTACTTGTTACCCCAGATTGCACTTAATTTGGTGTACCTAGCTGATTTTTGTCCTCTTGGCATCCTTTTCTAGCTAAGTATTTAGACCCCCCTCACTCACGATGGGGTCTAGGATGCCGAGTGCAGCATTGACTTCAGCAAGCTTTGAATCAGACCTGTAATCACTTCAAGCCTCTGACTAGCTGCCTCTAAGTATTTAGGATGAATCAGCTCAGAGACAAAGGAGAATATCAGAGCAAAGTATTATCTTATATATTTCTGCTTCCCCAAAGGTTTACTCTACAAAAAAAAAAAAAAAATCCATTGTCCTATATGTAATGTGAAATAATTCACCGTGGAGCAAAACATTGTATCATGATACAGATCTGGGCAGTGATTGAAATAATAACACACTGTTTAATTGCTAAATTACAGTGATGATATTATGAAATAACATATTATATCCGCATTTATAATAAATTAATCCATCATGATTAAAGGTCTCTCAATGAATACCAAATGAATTAATACATGATTGGCCTTTTTAAGTATAAGCCTTTAAAATTATGCAGTATTCTGCTAGCAACTAACAGCCCACAGAATAAAGTTGCAATGAGAAAATATGTCACAGAAAAACTTTTCTAAATTTCATGTGGAACACCTTTTCTTTCAGAACATTTTTGCATTGAATTCATTAGCAATTATGACAGATAGCTTTTTAACAGGAGAAAATATGTCCATAATCACACAATGTTTCAGGGAGAGGGGAAAATTACCGCAATATGACTAATTTTATGAAAGACATCTGTCATTTGCTACTGTTGTAATACAAGCTGTTTAGTAAGTAAATTTAATTAACCAAATTTCTCATTTTAAAAAGAAAAAAAAAAAAAAAGAGGCTTTTACAGCATGCCAGGAGCATATCCCTTGAATATAGCTTGTTTAATGTGTCCAATTAGACTGAATCATCAAATTTTCTGAACCTTAAATATCTCAAATTCATTTGTTTCCACATTGTTTTTCTATATACCATCTTGTAGCCATTTGTACCGTGTAGTAGATGTTTATTGCTGATATTAGTGTTTTAGAGTCTCTGCTTAAAACTGAGGTTTTTTGGCGTTTTACATAAAGGAAAAAGTCTCTACTAAAAAGTTTCCCGTTGAAGAAGAGACACATACAAAGAGGGAGAAGTGAGAAAGGCAGAGAGAGCAGGTGTATCTGTCCCACGTCATAAATAATTCAGTGAAACATCTGAGTCTTGGTCTAGTGTTGTATCAACTCCTAGACCACACAACACTTTTGGTTTATAAAAGGACACAATCCTAAGTCAACAGTAAACTCCTGCTTAAGAATGTGAAATTCCCGCTGTTGCCCATACTTGTTGCAGATCTGATAGGCTGGTCCTTTTGTTAATGAAGATAATATGGTTCATTTTGCAGAAAATACTGATTGCCCCTACTTCATAGAGCTGACAGCATAAACAAGGATGTTCTATAAAGACCTTTTATTGCTAACATGCAGAAGTTTATGCTATAACATGGTTACCCAAAAA
>NW_010122446.1:0-1092 GCF_000699245.1 Pterocles gutturalis | reverse complement strand
AGGTCAGGCTGACAGGCCTGTAGTTCCCTGGGTCCTCCTTAGAGCCCTTCTTGTAGATGGGTGTCACATTGGCAAGTTTCCAGTCTTCTGGGACCTCCCCTGTTAGCCAGGACTGTTGATAAATGATGGAGGGTGGCTTGGCAAACTCCCCTGCCAGCTCCCTCAGTACTCTTGGGTAAATCCCATCTGGCCCCATAGACTTGTGCCTGTCCAGGTGGCGTAGCAGGTCATTAACTGCTTCCTCCTGAATTGTGGGAAGGTTATTCTGCTCATTGTCCCTGCCTGCCAGCTCAGGGAGTTGAATACCCTGAGGATAAGTAGTCCGGCTATTGAAGACTGAGGCAAAGAAGGCATTAAGCACCTCAGCTTTTTCCTTGTCCTTGGTGATAATGTTCCCTCCTGCATCCAACAAGGGATGGAGATTCTCCAAAGCTCTTCTTTTGTTGTTAATGTATTTGTAAAAACATTTTTTATTATCTTTTACCACTGCAGACAGGTTGAGTTCCAGTTGGGCTTTTGCCTTCCTATTTTTAACTCTGCATGACCTGGGAAGATCCCTGTACTCTTTTTGGGTTTGCTGACCCTTCTTCCAGAGATTGTACATGCAATTAAAGATGCTACAAAAAGAACTTAACCATGTTCAAGTGCTCATAGAAGTAATAACATATTTCTTCCTATCAATCCCACAAATACAGAAATCTCCATCTAGTTTTTTAAACACTCCCTTGTTACAGCAAATTCAACACTTGAAAATGTGCAGTTAGTGTGTGTGTGTATGTTTGCTGCTATATTTGGCAAATTCTGTCATCAATGTAGTCTTGTCTGCATCCAAAAAAAAAAAAGCTCAAGTCTTTGCAGATGTAGTGTTTTATTTTTTTCCTCACAGGAGTTTCGATCATAATACTCTAAATTTTCCCTTAATATTATTAGATACAATCAAAACTTTAAGTGATTATTCTTAATTTTGCATGTTTATAGATACAGTAATCAAGTTGATTCACCACAATAATATACAATTCATAATGCCAGAGTATGGGCCAAGTGTTTTACTTGCTACCACACTGCCTTTTATACCTTGTAAGTATTTTTATT
>NW_010122445.1:0-25799 GCF_000699245.1 Pterocles gutturalis | reverse complement strand
CCCCTCGAATCTAGTTTAAAGCTCTCAATCTAGTTTAAAGACATGCCAAAACTAAATATAAATTAAAGAACTGTGCAGTGTGACTTGTAAAACTCCATTATTGAACGAAAGCCATCTCTGAGGTAAATAATTTGGAGCCCGTAGTGACCTTAGTCTGCTGGAGAACATCCTTCCTTTCATTTACACCTCTGAAATACCATTAGCAGAGACGAATTTTGGGCCACATGCTACTCTAAACAGAACTTGAGGGCAGTAAAAAATACAGGCATTTCTATCATTAAAAAGATCCCTGCTGATGGGACCGCTCTGTTTTGGTAGCTACTGTATAGTGCCAATGACTGCTAGAAAGAAAAGTTTGTTCCTGTAGTATTTTGTGTGATAGAATTTGAAATGGTTTCATTTAAATAACTCTGGGTACTATGTCTGCAACTTTAGATGATTGAATAAATATAATAAAAGGGAGTAGAGGAGAACTCCATAATATATTGTCTGAGAAGAAGAATAACCAAAGGCAACAAAACCTTTCCCTTTGGCAGTTATTTTTTTCCCTTTTACTTCATGAAACATGAGATCTTTTATTATAAAACTGTGCTTTCTTGTGAATTTTTCCTTTAGGCTTGCCAATGAGAGATGATGATTTAATTCTTTCCAGATATTCAGTTGATTTAATATAATTTCTTTCATGTGGAACAGAATGGGATAAATGGGCACAGGTCCTAGAATATCTATTCTTTTTCACAAATCCTTAAGGGTACATTTCGTGGAATCACAACATATTTTTGGCATTCAATTCTTGCACTAATTACATAGCATTTTATTATAAGGCTGTTTGCTGAAGATCATATGGTGTTTGTCTTCTGTGCTTATCCCTGGATTTTTTCTTTGTTATAATGGACAGAGATGTATGCTTGAATTGAAATACTATTTAAAACAGACATATTCGAATAACAAACCCCCTTGCCTCTGTTCTCTAGACACAGCTGTTACTATTGCAAATCCAGAAGCTTTCATGTACCTCATTCTCATCTCATTTCTCTTGTATTATTTCCAGAATGGCTTGAAGCACTGATCATGGTTAAAAGCCTAATTTTTCTCTAACTGAAACCATTTTCATTAAATTCTTAACTTCATAATATCTTACTCGCTTTTGTGCCTCTTCCTTTACCCTGTCTTCTGTGCACACAATATGTTTCTTCTGTGTGCTACACACATATTTAATCAGAAAGCAACACACTGAAATGAGCATATGTATCATTCAATCATGTGATATTGACACAAAGAACAACTCTACAACTGTGGGATTCTGGCAAGAAGATGTGTAGATGTGGAGGGGGAATGTATGATCCAGAACAACATTTTTTTTCCTTAACTAGATTCTGTATTGAAATAAAAATGTTGTGCTAAGGTTGAGCCAAAAAGCAATACTGTGGGTAGAGGTTTTTGATACAAGAGCTATTGAGTCTTTTCTTCTCAGCTTTCCCTCCTGTTTGTCACTGAAATTCAGCCCTCAAAGTTAATCTCTTTTTGTACTGTTCTAGATATTGTTAAAGTAGAAAAGCACCTAGGGAAATTCACACAACTTTCCTTTTACTTCTTTCTTTTCCCTTATTTCTTTAATAGCAGCCCATAAGGTTGCTCTCACCATCTGGGAACAACTCCTTCACTAACTTCATAGTCCAGGGTGAGGGAACAGCTGAGTTTTGTTGCTATTGCTGTCATGGACGTTGCAAAACAATGCTGCTGTTCTCAGTGTTGATTAGTTGACCAGAATCCATTTCAGACAAAAGTAACCCACTCTATCTATGTAATAAGCAATTCACTCTTAGGTTCCTGGAACAGAAAGGATGTAAGAGCAGATGTTTATCTGTCATTAAAAAAAAAAAGTCTGAAAAATATTTATTTGAAAATGTAACCTGTTCTTCAGTGAAAAAAATCCTGTGAGTTGGATTTCTGATATTCTGCAATCTGAATTTAATTTTGAATTTGGTCCATATTAATCAAGATGAAGTATCCAGTTTTTTACCTATCATGAATCAGATGACTTTACAAAGCCATCCCATTTGCAAGAGCAGAGATGTCAAAGTTTTTATGATTAACCAGTGTCGAGACTGTACTTAGAACTTCTTTAAACATTTTTTCTATAACCATCCAATGTTTACTTTTCTCCTTTAGCACGGACATTCTTTTTTCTGGTATTCCTAGAAAAAATTATGACTTTTTCATTGCATGATATTAAGTGGAGGCTAGCAGGAAGCAAAACTTTGCTTTTGAGCTTGTAGTACATTTGAGCCATGATTTAGCGCCTGAAAGTATTTAAGGGGCCATAGCACTTCTGAAAAATCCAACAAGTTAGAAGGCCACTGAAAATTAGTAGACCATGGATCTTATATCAGCCAGTGTCTGAAACATTAGCTGATAAAGCTAGCACATGGAGAAGCATATGGTTTACAGGATAAAGGTTAAGTCTGAGAAGACTGCAGAGCTGATTTGCCAGATGACATTGGTTCTTCATGTGGTTTACAACAAATCTTTAATGAAATTCATGGTTGTGGCAAATTACCATATTATTTCTGGAATTCATTTTACAAGGCAACTCCACATCAGCATGAAACAGTGCACAGAATATAGTAATACATGGTCTGAAGAAAGCTCATGGGCGTTATTTTCACATCGGTACTTTCTTTGTGTTTGGACAGGGCTCAAATGTTGTATTATGTATTAATCACAGCAGTTTAGACAGCATGACAAATATAAAACACTTACTATTAGCTGTTGCTATCCTGCCAGTTCCCAAAAGAACTTATGCTAGACTAGGCTGAGGCATTATAAATCTCGGGTTTTATGAAAGACCACAGCACTGCTACAAGAGGCATGGGGGACCAATAGTTTCCAATCTTCCAGGCTCTCAGTTTTCCTCTCAAAAAGCATCTGAGCTCTTTGTGCCTCCTTCCCCCTCCTTTTTCTCTCATGCAAAGAGGTGCCCAAAAAGACATCTCTCAAGCTTCCTTCTTTTCCAGGTTAGTCTTATTTTCCTTCCTCTTTTATCACCCGATCCCAAATCCCTTCTCTTTTTTTCCCTCCCTAGTCTCCCTTTTCCCATCTCTCATCCTCTCTCTTCTAGTATTTTACTTCCTTTGTCTCCTTTCTTATCAAATCGTGGTTATATAACAAATACAGTTGTTTTGTTCCTTGGCCAGGTATTGGCCACAACAAAAGCTTTTTATAAATCTGGGAGTACTGCATAAAATTGATAACTACAGCTGAAGCTCCTGCACAGATTTTTGCGATGTTGAAGAATTGTCCCTAAACAGTCAGTTTTTCCACAATTTCAATACTGCAAAAGGGCATTGTTTTTTTTTCACTTGGAAAAGACTATCTATGTGGCAAAAGCTAACACACCTTTTTAAGTAAAGAATACCATCCACAGACACTTTTGCTGCAATCAATTGGCTGACTTCCCATTTGTTTGTATGACCAGGCTTCATCACATCACTTCCCTTTCTGCACTGTATCTGCTCACTGTTCAACAACTGACAACATAACTCCATGATCTTGTGATGTAGGGGGGAAGCACCACCTAATCCTGGTCAAGGTATGAGCCAGATGATTTGCAGTGCTTTCATCTTTTTTTCAGCTGCAGAAAGTACAGGGCTTCAGCATGTCACACTCATCTTTAGACAAGTTAAGAGGCTTTGGTCTGAAGGCTTACTCTCTTGAAAGAATAGGAATTTCCATTCTCAGCAAGCAAGTAGACTGCAGTCACCAGCTCAGGTGATTCTCAGCTTTTCAGGCAGTTAGTTGAATTTGAAAACAGTCTTAAAATTAAAATACATGTCTCTACACATACGTAGCAGGGACAATTTAGAAATTGTGTTTTCACTTTGGTAGGATGCAAATATTCAATATGAAATGTGTCTTCTTGCAGACCAGTGTGAAAAGATTAATCTAAAACATTTCAAATTGTCTGCTAATGTAAAATATGCTTGTTCACAGTCTATTTTCTTTTAAATAAGGTCCATGAATTCATTAGAACTGTTATGGAAATAGTTTCTGAAATGATGAAAAAGTTAACGAAAACTGTAGAAGTATTTGACATACTCCCTGAAAACAGCAACAGCTTTCAAAGGAGAGGTGCCTTTTTTTTTTTTTTTTTTTTTTTTTTTAAACAAAGGATACGTTTATATGAGCTTTCAGCTTTCAGCAGCACTTATAACTGCTGAGCTGTGCCTGAGCAGCTATGTTTAAACAGTTTCTGGAGACTTGGAAGGGCTGATCGATGACTGTTTAGATCTTATCACAATGGTCAGTATGGAGAAAGAATAATGTCACAAACCCATCTGTGTCACCAACCTACTGTTTACTTCTGAGAAGCTAAACAAGAAGGGACAAATCATTATACATTATCAGAAAACTGAAAATGTTAAGTCAGCCAGTGCAATCAAAAGAGCCAATTTTGTGGGAAAAAAAGTTTCCATTTCTGCATTCACAGCTTTTTTGTTTTTTTCTCTCTGAAGTCCCTCTGAATTTATGCCTTAGCCGCAAACTGCAAGCATAGGTTTCCAAAGATCTCTCTCCCTTCTGCACCGAGAAGTTAAAGCTAGCATGACTCAAGAGGCAGCTGCAGCAGATCATTACTTGGACTCAGTGACAAATGGCACTGAACCAGGCGAGGCTGAGATAGTGACAGTGTAAAAATCCTGTTCCTCAAGTCACTGAATACAGAGAATTTCAGCTGCGGTTAAAAAATAGCGAAATTTTTTGTCCTCTTGCACATGGATAAATTTTATTTTATTTTATTTTATAAACTAGATGAATGCATTTACTGCAAAAGTTAATTAAAAAGAATCTCCTATTTTTAGGTTGCCTTTTTCCCCCCCCTTTTGTCTAGACATCCCAATCTAAGAGGCCTGGCTCATGTCTTCAGTCACCAGGGGCTGCCATGAACATTCCCCCATCCAAACCAGGATCCTTCTTTTCCTTGCCCCTCATACAGCCTCCAGAGTCCCTTGTGGGAATGGAAGTGCAAGAGATGGGATGTCTTTTCTCTGGGTAATTAATGCACATTCAGATAGTTCAGTCTGTGTGAATGGCTGCTTGAAGGAAACATGTGAAGGAGCAAGGAAATTGCTTTAGAATTATATTTGCCCTCCAGAGTGCATGCAGCTCCCACCTAAAGGGGACTGCTTGCTGACATCAATATAGATGTGGCTGTGGACTTGTCTCATAATTTCTTCTTGATGCATTTAAGGTTAAGGTCCGCTGTAAAATAAAATGTTTCAGGGAGCAATTCTAAATAACTGCTGACAGAAAGCATGGCTGATATAACAAGGACTTACAGGTTTTTTCTAAACATAGTGTAATTGTTATGTGGGTTTAATGGGCCAAGAAGAATGCATCAGGTGGGCTTTTGGACTTTGGTGAGTATTAGGATCCTCCAAGCTTGAAACAAATTATAATTTCATTTTTTTTTATCATTGTTGATCCTCAGCCAGACAGAGCTCATTGTTGCTTCTCTCTCTGTTTCTCACCTATGCACATACTTGTAAGTCTGACAGTTTGCTCCAACTACATCTTCATCTCTGTCTGTCTTGTGGTAGGTGATTTTCTGCTTTGCATGTGATAAAATAGACTTCATGCAGTTGCTGAACCCCTTCCTTGCCTTGTTTCCTACCACTCAATTCAACCTCTTCTTAAGCCTGAGCTGCTGGTCACCTACTTCAGCTTCTCAGACACAAGAACCAGGCTGTCATTCCTCCATCAGCCCAGGTGGCCCATGTAAGAAGCAAGCCAGAAATGGGACTTATCCTGCTCCATCCTTCAATGTGGGGAAAAATCCCAGTATCGAGGTAGTATTAAACCAACAGGAATAAGCCTCACGAGAGTTTCAGGAGGTAGACAGTGGATGTCTAAAGATGAGGAAAGCAGTCACCACAGAAAGCCTTGAATCCCTGGGACTGTTGAATTTCCTGCCCAAGCATCTTGCAGAAACATTGATGACAATTTTGGTTGAAACAGAACAAAAAAGGGGGCCTGTATGCAGAGCTCACAAAAGTGTGAAAATACAGGCACAAGTCTTCTTGTGCTTTGAGAAGAATAAAAAGCATGCACAATATTGCAGCTGAGATCATTGTCAATGTTCTTCAATACCTGATAAGTCTGTTACATGATCCTAGTCAGAATGCAAATGTTAAGAAAGAACAACAGAGGGAAAAAGGAAAGCATGGAAATTTTGGCACGAGAACAGAAAATTGGCTTTTCTGTTTGTTTGTTTGATGGTCAGACCAATATAAAAATATTTATGTTTATTTGACAAAGAATTAAATATTTTCATCATCTTTTCCTATTTAAATGGAAAATAAACCTCACACCATGTTTATATTGTATGTTGTATTTTAAACTGAATGTTTGCACAAATCACTAGCTTTTTAAAAGCTCCAAAATGCCATGACCTTCAGAGAAAATCTTCACCAAGAGCTTTCACTTCCCCATTTGGCCATTAATTCAGAGGCAGGGAATCTGGGGGCCCTGTGCCTCACAGTTTTCTCAGAGAAGACATTTTCAGTGTAACTCCTGTCTATTCTGCCACTAAGCAGTGTTGAAAAGAGTTTCTGACAGTCTTTTTCATTTGAAGCAATTCCAGTCACTAAAATAAACAAATCTTGGGATTCACAAAACATAATGAACCTCCATCCTGGTACTCAAAACAGCCACCTCAGAGAAAAAAATCTGCACTCCAATTGTGCTTCTGGTTCAGACAAGGATTTGAGCCTAGATCCTATAATACCATGAAGGTTATCCTCACTGCCAAGATAGAGGATTGGCGATTATTTCAAGTCCAGAAACAAAGCAGAGCATTACAAGGAGATCACCCTCCTTGAAATAGGCTTAGTAGTAGTAGGAGTACGATTTCAGACAAATTCCAGGGTTGCATTACCTGGAGAAGGGCATATCATGCTGTATGGATGTTTTAACAACAGGATTATTAAATAAGAAGCATGAGCACTGTTTTAATTTTTTTTCGTTCACATGGCTGAAACTGTTCACATTTTTTTTCTGAGTTAACTAGTAATTCATAAAAACAGTGATAGAGCATTTTAATGAATAAATGTTTTATAAAAATGCCTAGCTTCACTGACAGCTGCTGATTCCATATGCAACTTTAATTATCCCAGCCCCTAATCAGGAACAGCTTTTGCTCGTGGAAGATGTGATTCTTCCACATTAATGGAAGTTTCTTCACTAATTTTCCTAGAAAAAAGGGTGGGGGCCATAGATGGGAAGCCTTGGAAAAGAGATTTCCAGATATACCCTGTCTACATGACAGCATCAGTCTGGGTCTGTGCACGTTTGTAGGAGGAGGTGTGGATGCTGTGAGCAGCAGGGAACCCTGTTCTGCTGTGGTATGGGTGCAGCAGTTGGACAGGCGCTTCCTCTAGAGAAAACCAGACACAGCTGAACTGCCAGGAAACAGATGAAATCAGAACAGGCATTAGCACAGCATGCACTGAACACTGAGGAAACAAAACTAAATCAAGCTGATAGGCAGATAGTTTGGTCAAATGCATATGTTACAGAAGCCAAGACAAAAACAGTACGAAGAATACCCAGACTGTTGGAAACAGTGCATAAGGTGTCAGAAACAACTGTACTAGGAAAGGTTTCAAATTCATTACAGTATAGATTTGTTTGAAAGAGGACAAACAGAGCAAGCACAGGACCCAGATGCGATATTACCTCTACTAATAGCGAAGAAGGTAAATTAGCTAAAGCGGAGCAGGATGCAAATGATGCATATTGCTTCATACATTTGACCTGAACTGGTTAGTACTACTCCTGAGTACCATTACACAGACAGTGTGGTGTCTTGTAGAGCTACCCTTTATGTTTAAATGGGTAAGCAATTCTGGGGAAAAAATGCAATTATGGAGGAGACTTTCATTCAAGAGGAGGATGTTTACTTGCTGACTTCAACAATGCCAAAGATTATCTGCCACACGTAACAAAAGTGGGATATTAGCTGTTCAACAACCAACACGGCAGTTTAGATGTTACAGTAATCTGATTCCAGACAGAAAACAAAACTATCTGCAATGTAATATCAGCAAATATTATTTCTAGGCTGGTAAAATGACAGTAAGTGTTTGTGGCAAATATTGGAACACTTGTACATTTGAAATATTGTACATTTGAGTACAGCAAGGGTGAATGAAATCCCTTTGATGACACAGGATACGTGTTTGAGTTAGTAACTGCGACTATGCAAATTGTCTTTGTAGTCGTCTTCCAAATTTTTACTTTTTAGTGTTTGTGTTTCTTCCTTTGTACAGGTGTCATACAAGTTGCTGTGGTCACTGGCATCTGCAGATGGCTGTTGTGATGGTGTTTCTCATTAAAAATATTGAAGAAGAAAGTGGTAGCAAACTGTTTGGAACATTGAGAAAGAAACAGAAAATTCCAAAGAAGGGTATGGAGCAGGGAGATTCATGCATGCGGTTGAATTTTTGACTGTGCTGGTAGTATCTATAAAGGCCTTTTCTTCCTGCAGAGCCAGCTGCGGTCTTTCTATAGATCCAGCACGCAGCCCCTGGTCGAGCTGGTAGACATGTCAGAAATGTTTGGGTACTTCTCAGTTCTTGAGCCTCTCACTTCTCTTTAATACTTTTCTTTACAGAGCAACTGTCTATACCCTGTGCTGAGGTGATACCACATTTATGTTGACTACTGTAATTTCAAAAGTCATTAATACATAATATGCATTTCTGGTAAAGCACTAGTTGTTTGTGGTCTGGTTCGTGATTGACCACAACTGCAGTGTTCTTAAGGTGACCTGCTTTGTACCTAACTTCTCACACTTCTTGTAAGCATCTCTGTTTATGTACATGGTGTTCCATTCAACACTGTTTGCAATGTGCTCTGATTAATTAATTACAACAAATATCAGCTTTATGAAGGCAGCTATGGGTTCAGACAGGACAGCTGAGAGGTCTGTTCGTCCATCATTGCAGCGGAAGAGACTGCAATTTTTCTGAACCAGGAAATATCAGTGGGGAGTCCTACACCAATTTTGGACTAGGAAGAATTAACATCAGACTTTGAAGCACAGTGATGCTCTTTGTATTGTTTTAGGGACCCTCTTCATGGGGAAAAAAAGACATTGTGTTTTACATTTATAAATAGTCTTCTGGCATAACGAATGGATTGGATGAGGTGTGGCTGAAAGCCTACATTGTTTAGTTCCAGATGATAATGCAATTTAGGCCTGCTATTGTAAACTGAGGGGAAATTTCACCAACTTTCCCAGAATATTTAAGAACATTAAGACTGCTGCAAATAGAGACGTATGCAGTAAAGCTGCTCAACCCCCAACCAGGATTGATTTATCTTGTGAAGGTCGCTGAAGTACATAACTATTTTTTTATTCTACTTCATACTGCTGGTTCTGGGAGAGGGAGTCGAGATGGGACAAATTAGCCTAGATGAGAATACTTAGGATTTTCTTTTTATTAAACAGTTCCCAGATGTGGAATCAGCGGGTTACATCAAAGGTGTAGAACACAGACCACTTGGTAGCAGCAGCAGCTCTACAGCGCAATAACAGTTTCTCCAAGGACGTATCATGAATTTTTCTCTTCATTCAAATTAACTGGGATTTGACAGGGACAAGTCTTGAGCATTGATCTGTGTGTGTCCAAAGATTGTTCCATAAGATAATGCTGACTTTTGAAGAACTAATTTATAAGGCTTTCCACCCTACAGTGGATTGGAAAAATCCATTAATATCAGGCCAACTGGTGGAAAATAACTGTTAAAAGTTATTTTATCAGATTATGTGACCCTGATTTCATCACATAATGCCCCTATCAAGAAAATTAAGTAGCTTGATGTTCCATTGTCCCTATATGAATTTACATATCATCCCTTCTCATAGATAAGCTTGACATCTCTGTGGGGAAGGGTTAGTCTTTTCTGGTTTGATATGTATATAGTGCCTAAAAGTGTCATAATTTTTGGTGGGAACTTTAAGATGTTTTGCTATACAATCAGTTAGAACTGTAAATAATGTTAATGTACATATATGCCTGTGAATATTCACATTGGAGTACATATATTTGTTCTTTGTTTAAAGTAGAAATTAATTTTCAAATATAAGCATGTAATCATTGTTATAATTTATTATTAGTATTGTCACATACTTTTTTTCAGAAAAATAAATTACTATGCCATTACTGGGTAAAGAACATAAGTAAACACGCATACATATTGTAGAGACTTTTTAAATCTGTATTTTTTCATATAGGGTGAACACAGAGGTACAGAAAATCTTTTGTTAGAAGGGCAGGAGTTTCTCAGCAATCACATAAAAAGAACAACAAAAATAAATATTTTTGTGTTAGGATTTTTGAATGGGTTATTTTTATACTGGGTTTCTATACTGGATTGTTTCCAGAAGTGCACTGGAGCAGAGTAAGACCTGATTTTCAGATAAAAAGAGACTGAGTGTTAGAAATTGCAATTCTCAACCCTTTTAAAAATCTACTTTTAAGAAAATGTTTCATCTTCAAAGAAAAATTGTACCACATGCACAGTCTTTAAATGCTTGTTACTGAGGCCAGTCGTAAAATGTTAGAAATAGATGCAAGCCATTGAAAAACATCTAATTGCTTCTATCTACAAATATAAGACTACAATAATATGCATTTTTGATAGTCTGTTTTACTGGTTAACAGAAATAAAAATGTCATACTGTCCCAGTGAATAGTTGATGCTAATATTCAAGTTGTTTATTGAAATCCCAACACTATCTATCTAAAATTGGAAAAAATACAGATTTCATAAAAAGATGCCTGTTGTTATCTCCCTTGTTAGTGAATTGTGAATGTGCTGTATTCTAGATACCTGGACTTCTCTAAAATCCAGTGTTATGTGCGTGTATATGACTCTGCAGATAGCTAAATACTGCTCTGAGTTTATTGTATTTGCTTAAATAGATACAATTTATACACAAATATTTGGCTAGTTCAGCAAATAATTGGGTGGGGGGGGGGGAAGGATATGTATCTCTTAATTTTCTGTTTATCATCATTATATTAACTAGGCTTTCCAATTTTTGTGAAGTACCTAGTTTGTGAAATATGTAATCATTACTGTCCTTGGTTTTATCTTTATGGAAACTAAAATGAACCAAATATTCAATGACTATCCCAAAGCTACAGAAAGAAACAGTGTTAAAATTAGAAATGGAATACCAAAGAATGAAACAGCAGAAAATTGCCACTTTGATAGACCAAGTTTTCAACTTCTGTTCCCTTGTCCCTTGATTTGAATTCAATCAGTGCATTTCAGTTCTGAAATCATACATGGAGTGAATCCATGCAACAATATATATGCAGTTTATTGCTTTGGATGCTGAGCCTCATACACTTCATGCCTTAAAAGTATCAATCTTCAAAGGATGGCAGCAATTTATGAGTTATTTACATGTTAAGTGATTGCTCACCATTAGACACTATCTTAAAAAAGACAGTGGGGCTGTTCTGATAACTAGTAGTCATGCAACTCATGATTTTTTACCGTATACATTTAGACAAGTGCACACAAATTAATGGTGTTAGTTACTACGTAACAAAATAAGGAACTATATTTTTTTCTGTAGCAATGATGTTAACGAGATAGACATTGTAGCATTTGACAATAAACAGTAGTCAAGAATTTGCTTTGGAATTTTTGGGATCTTACACAGATGATTTTCAATACATTTGCGTTAGGAATTCTTAGGTAAAGTGTTAAGCACATGTTTCATGTTCATCCAAAATATCTTCTGGAAGAAGAAAAATCTTTGCAACTGTAGAAAAGATGCAAGCAAAGAAAAAAATAAAGTAAAAATAAAGTTGTTACTTCTCAACTTATGAGTTAGAACAAGTTTGTTTCCAGCAAAACTTGTATTTTAGCACTCTCATAGCACAAGAGTGACACTGTAATAGCTTTATATGACAACAGCTTGAAGTAGTCGGAAACATATCATGACATCCAATGGAATTGGAGGCTGAATTTCATTTCCATCCAGGCGAAGGTAGCGAAGGCGAGGGATGTTGCCATGAAAACCATAGTCTTCTGCTACAGCAATTGAGACTGGGCATATTTGAGTACCATTGACACCTGAAAATGTAGGTTAACATGTTAGGTAAACTCCATGGGAAAGGTTCATGAAGATAAAATTAATCCAGAAAACAAACAAAATAGGCTTCCACTGATATTTGTGTGAGAGACACTAGCTCTTATCAGAGTTGGAAAATGCCAAATTAAGAATTTGATCAAGCAAAAAAAGCATCTTAACGTAATCTACATCAGTGAACTACATACTTAATGTGCTGCAATCATGAATAAAGGCTACTAGATGCATAATTTTATCTTAGACAGAGAGGAAACTAATTTAGACAACTACCTGGTAGCTATTCCCCAAAGAAGACTCAAAGTGATAACAGTATTGAATCAGGGGAGTTTTTTGTATAGTGTCTGCAACTTTTAACATCTCTATTTTCCTGTTCTCTCAAATTCTTCAGTACAGTTGGTTTTAATTGCAAGAATAAAACTTGTGCAATGGGATATTTTTCTTCCCAATCTGAAAGCCAACAAGTCATTGAAATTATTTATAAATCACACATAGTTTTGTTCACTTCAGATGAAATTTGAAATCAGTACCTATTTTCATAAGAGATGAATAGATTGGGTTCTTTACATTGTCTCCCCTAAATTATATCTTGCACTGTCACTTGGCTAAAATATTTTCATAGCTTGTCTTCAGTTGTTGAATAGTGAAATAGCTGCTGCCTTATTTCAGCCTCAAAAGGGCCTTATTCTAGAAAAAAACTGAAGTGGTGTTTGTTTATCAAAGATGTCAAATTCCTTTAAACAATTTATGGTATTTAGTGATTTAGTCTGACTGCTTGAGGGTCTTGTTGGCCCCTGGCCACCTGCAAAAAGTGGTTGAATGGAGAATGTGTGAATAGCAGATTTTTTTTTTTTTTGAGCAGCCCAGATTTAGCAAAAGAAAACCTTTCTACCGAAGCTTTTCTCCCCTTATATTTAGCAATGATGATACGCACACAGCTTTTGATTACAATCCCCCAAATTGCTTTAACATTATGATGAAAATACCCCATGATTTTTTCCCCAAAAGAAAAATAAAACACTATTTTGAAAAACTCCCCAGATGTTTACAACATCTTGAAAATAGACTTTTATCTTTGTCCTGGAAACTAGATAAATACTTTTAATCAGCCAAAGCCTCAAACTTTTATCATATCCATGATATCAAAACATCTTTGCCTATGTTGTAAAATTTGATTAATATTTGTGGAGCATTTAATATTCTTGTAAGAAACAAGCTATAATTTATTTCTATGTGTGAAGCTACGAAGCAGGAAGCTTGAGAGTGAGGTTTCATTACGAAAGCAGTTATTAAAAGTTTTACAAGTGAATCAACACTACGTAGCAGAAAATATCTGTCTTTTCAGGTGACATAGGACTTCAAAGAATACTACTGTCCTTAGGAGACAAGAGAACCTCACATGTGTTCTAAATCTCTTTCTCTGACCTAGAAACTATCCCACTGCACTAGTCTTCACTGGATTAATTACTCCAACCTTAAAGTGAGGCAGCAGTTATCTAACCACAGGCCACCTATGAAGAAGTAATTTCCTGATGATGTGTGGTATAAAGTGGTTTGGTTTTTTATTGTTCTGTTCCCATGAACAGTAAATCTTACCCAAACTATCAGAGGAGTAATAGGTTCTCTCTCTTGTCTTGTCTTGCAATCCTGTTCATAGGTATATTGCTGAATTTTGCTTAAGCAGGAAGGACAGAAGAATCAATTTACAGGGGTACATCTCACCCTACATAAACTGATCCATGTCGAGGGTGTCAGTCTAAGTAAACAATTTAGATTCTGTTTACAAACTCTGAAACACTTCCAAAAAGTCATTCATGGCTCCGTAAGATGGGATGATTTTCCTCTGCAATTGTGTATCACTTTCCATTAATTGAGTAGGTGGTGTTCATGACAAACCCAAACTAGATACAAGAATCTAGAACGATTAATTCAAACATGATGAATCCCACCTGTTGTCAACAGCATTACTAAGTGGTGTAATGTTTAAAAATGAGACTCTGGAGCTGCTGTAGGGGAAAACTGCAGAAGACGTCCTCGTTAGCAACTAATACTGTATGTCGGCTGAAGAACCACAGAAAGTCCTGTTTCTTTGCCATAAAACTCATAATTTTGAAACATTTAGATAGTAAGTTGATCACAAAGATAGACGTGTTCTGAGTGTGAGGGTATTTATGTTCTCTTCTTGTAACGTCTAGCTGCACCCACTGTAATCCAACTCCAGTAGTCGGACTCCCTTTCTCCTTTTCACATACTATTTAACTGCAGCAGCCATGGATCAACCTGTAAATCTCTGTCTTTCTGGGTTCTTCCAGCAAAGAAGTCAATACCAGCCATAGTGCAGGGGTCTGACAATAAGTCAAGATCTGTAACTTCAGCCATTTCTTTCTAAATATCCTCTAATGGATTTTGACAGAGTGGCATTGTTACACAGCCCAAGAACTTCTCCCTTTCTTTACACATGGAATAAAATTAGCTCAGAGGAGCCATGCCAATCTCCTGGTGTTGCTTCAGGGGAATTTACTGTTCACTCCCTTTCATCACTCCTTTGACAGTACTGTAATACCACCTGCTTACCCTTGCTCACTTGCTATTATCATCATCTCATACCTTCTCCTCTTTTTGCTTCCCTCAACACTCCTTTTTCCATCATTTGGCCTCTCCCCAGAACCTCGCATGCGTATCTCATAAACAAATATGTAAACACGTGTGTTTTAAAATGCTGTGGAACAGGCATGGTGTGCATCTATCATAGCCATAATTAATTCTGGGTTTATGCTGATTTTATTTCCAAAGTTCAAGTACTTTTTTCCTCTGTGCATTGAGATCCTTGGGGAAGGGACCACAGCCAAAATCCTGGTTCCACTGAGACCAATGATAAGGCTGTCATTGACTTCACTGGGCTTCATGATATTACCTTATATCTTCATAAATAGTCCCTGGAGAAATAAGGCCTTGAATTTATATGAAGAACTGGTATTACACAATACCATACAATAAAAAGTAGGCATATAATATTTACATAGAAATTGTTATGCCTGAACTCTTTCAATGCCAGCAGTGTAACTATGAACCACCAAGAGAAAATAAAGCAGCAATTGACTCGTGTGCAGAGTTATCTGAGAATTAATATTCCAAAAAGGGCTGGGGCTGCACGCAAAAAAGGAAACTTTCATTCAGGCTTTTATAGTTATTTTTCTTTCAAATGCTTTACATTGATTACCTTAAAGTCATGACTGATCATCAACTTCCTGGGTTTAAGAGGACAAAAACAATCTGCAGAATTAATGCCACATCTTATTACTCTTGGCTGATGGAATTACATTCCTTGTTTGTGAACCTAAATGCCCTTTGAGATACTATCTGTTAGAGCAGAGTCTCATGGAGACCACATCATTATCCCTTACATCTTGAACAATGATGTGGTAGAATGTGCCTTATGTAATACCTGCATTTCATTTAAGGCGTCAGGTTTCCTTTTTTAACATTTGTTTGACTACATGAAGTTTCTAAGAATATAAACTTTTTTTAAAAAAATTAAGAGGACTATCATGCTTAAGTTAGTAATGACTTTTGAAAAGTGGTAAAGGCATTAAGGAAAGGACTTATGGAAAATTATTGTGATTCAGGCTCATGGTACCCATGTGTCATTGGAAAATGGGACTTGAGTTTGCAGATACTACACAAGTTGATTTTCATAAGTTTCAACTTTTTAAAAATTATTTAGGAAAGGAAGATAATTTGGCAGTTCTTTAAATCTTTTCTACATAGACACGAAACACTTCTTAAACTGGACAGGTTACATTCCATTTATTTCAGTTTAGTGTCCACTTAAAGTGACAGGAGATAAATCCTGCACCTGAGGCCCTGCAGTGAAGTAATTAAAAAAAAAAATCCATTTGTAACCAGGGGGCAATGAAATATGTTCAGTAACAACATATGTCATAAACCCTAACTCTAATTAACTGTTAAACTTCTCACAGGCCACTTAAATGTGTGCCAGTCAAATGAAATCAATTTTTCTTTACAAGGTTCCACACATTTGTTTTGCAAAAAGCAGTCAATCAACTTAAATTATTATTAGGTATCTTTTTTTGTTATGTCCTTGTTTCATACAGAAGCCAAAACATTATTTTTAGTATATTTGTGAACTACAGTGACACAACACAGAAGTAAGGAACCGTTTATTCAATTAAATCACCACAACACGAAGATAAATGTAGGGACTTAGTTACCTCCTGCACAGTGGTAGAGAAAAAGTCATCACTTTGTTTTTTGCATTTGGAATGAAACAAAGGTTTCATTTAAGGTCTGCAGGACTTACTGGGCAGATTCTTTACCCAGTGACCCTAACCACCGCATCCTGGCTGTGCCTGGATGAATGTGGGAGCAGTGCTAGAAGCAGAAATATGATATGACAACAAGCTTCTATTGCCTTGAGTACAAAACATGGTCTCATTTATAGAAAGTGGAAAATCTTAGAAGACATTTGAGGAGATAAACCTTAGTAGGACAAAGCTTGTGTAAAGTCAGTGAAAATTATTTTTCAGGAAGACTAAATGCAAGTGTCAGCACTTTGTGCATGGTATACAAAAGACAGGGAGGATATTCAAGCCTGAAATATTCAATATCCACATTCTAATTAGTTATATTCAAAATAGATTGTGTTGACTACAGACAATATTTTGTTCTGTTTCAAGGGTTATATATTAAGCTCCTACTACATAATTTAGGTGAACAGAGAGATACTGAGAAGAACTGAACATACAGCAATTCTGTTAGTTTAGTGAAGTCCTTAAACTGCCCAGGAACTTTAGAAATCTAGGAGTCATACAAATGTGGATTGAATATCTTAACTTGCTTCACCCACTTTTTAATTGTTATTTCTTGCTTATGCACTCCTTGTCTTTCTGTGGGAAACTTAATTTGTTCCCATAAAATGGTTACTGGCATGTATATAGCAAAATGTGAATGTACAAATTCTCCTTAATTCACTCATATTTCTGATCTGCTTGCAAAGTGTTTTTTCTGTATGCATGTGAACATTTTCACATGTGGTATTACTTCCATGCACATATTTGGTTGTAATATTTTAGACCTGGCTTGAAAACTGGCCTGTGGGAGGTCCTCTTGCTCATCTCCCTGTAATCTACAGCACATTTTGAATATATTTATTTTGAAGAGCATTTTTTGCAGTTAGGTAGGCACTTAAAAATAATTAGAACTTGTTGGGATCCCACACTGGCAACACACACTTACTTTTGATTCTGTTGTGGTCAAGGTGAAGGTGCTCGAGATGAGCATTGATCGGTGGAATTTTAGTGAGCTGGTTGTGAGACAGCTGTAGGTCTAGAATAGATGAAACATTAAACCCATTTGGGGGAATACCATCATCAGATAATTTATTGTAGTTCAGCCTAAGGAAAGTCACTTTGGGTATTGCACTGAAGTAGTTTTCTGGTATCACTTCAATTGAGTTGTTGTCCAAAAACAGCTGCAGTGTGTTAGCTGGAATGCTCAAAGGCATTTTCTTCAGGGAATTTTTTGCTATATTGAGTTGCATGAGATTGTTGAGTCCTTGGAAGGTGTCACTTTGAAGAGCGCTGTCCAACAAACTGTTCTGGTGCAGATCTAACATAGTAAGGTTTTCCAAGTTGCTGAAGACTCCTTCTGGGATTCTGGAGATTTTGTTTCTAGCCAGTCTTAGCTGTTCCAGACCCACTGGTAATGGGGCAGGCACCTCTTCCAATTCATTGTCTTCAAGGAATAAGTAAAGTAACCTTTTCAGCTTGCTCAGCACACCACTCTCAATTCCACTGTTGGTGATCTTATTCTTGTTCAGATTTATCCATCTCAGATGAGTGGCATTCACAAAAGGCTTCTCTGAAATGTTTTCAATTAGATTGTTTTGAAGATAGAGGTACCAGATTCTTGCTGGGATTGCAGGTATTTCTTTAAGGCCTTTGTTATCACAGTATAATGCATTGGGGAAGCTAGGAGGACAAAAGCACTCTTGTGGACACTCAAAAGTGTAGCGAGACCAATGTTCAGGATCCATCTCATCATAAACTTGTCTCACAGTTCGAGTCCACACAGAATTGACCAAGAATAAGAGTAAAAGGCTTGTACAGACTTTTAGAGTCATTGTTTGCCTTGGAAGGTGAGAAAAAAAAATTAGCTGTCTCTCAACAGAACTCTCTAACAGCAAACTAGATTAACAAAGCAGTATTACACAGATTCTTTAATAAACAGACAAATTCTGTCCTCTATGGTATTACTTATGGCATGTTAATGAAAAATCAAACAATAATATAAAAGGTATAAACTATTCAGTGCTATACATTGAAGAACATTTTCGTGATTCAACTTAGACTTCACATTGGCTACCACTTTAACTGATGTTCATACAAGTGTCATTTCAAAGAACCTGAAAATATGGACCATATTTCTGACATTAAATCAGTGCTTCTTATAAATTTAAGTTTTCCTTGTTTATATAATGTACCATCTTCAATAAAGCTATCAATACCATGATGATACAAATACTATTGTGCTCAGTGTTCCTCCTTTTAAAATAAGTCATACCCTCTTTTCTGTTTTTCATCTCTCTTAAATTATAATGGCATCTGGATCAGTTTTTCCAGGGTCTTTTCTCATCACAGAACAGTGAAAGATCAAAGAGTGTTTTAACAGCTGTTTGTTGGGCATATTCTTAAAAACCTTGGAGGGAATATGTTTGAGCAATCCATTCCCCTCCCTCATTCACTCTCTCATATCCAAAGTTATGAATTTCTTTCTCTAAAGCAGACAAAACAAATGCCTGATCTGAATTGCACAAAAAGTAAGTCCTAACCAAATTATGTCGTATGCACTTATGCAACTTGTATCTATTTTACCTACTTAATTATTAGCTTTGTTTAGCCTCTTCCCCCAGTAAACAATGAACAAAATCATCAATGGTAATTTACTCCAATAGGAAATATTTATGCAGCACAGAAAGAGTGCTTCACAGCCAGTGCTGGCTGTTATCTTGCCAGCTTTCTGACGAAGATTAGCAAGCATTTTGCAATGCAGAGGCAAGAGACTGATAGCTAAAATTTCTGGTCAAAATTAGGAGGTTAGTTTTGATAAAAATAGTGTTTAAATAAAAATTAAATTCTCTCATGCACAAGGGTTAATGCACCAGTAAGTTTAAGAGCTCAGTTAAGTTGCTGCATATGATATGTAGTCATTTAATAGTTTTCAACGTTGTTGTTAACAGTAACAAGTGCACTATCCTACAGATATTCCAGGCTCAGAAACTGCTCCCTGGAAGCATTCCAAAAAAAGGACAAATAAAATATTTCTAAAGAATAACATCTCTAATTTATATAATTAAATGACACCCTCTCACTCTGTAAATATTCATAACCTTAATACTATTTATGAAAAGAAATAAAAGTAATTTACCTTGTTAGTCAAGATCCTGGAGCTATCTGAAGTCAGTTAGAAATCACTGCAAATTCGCAGCCTTTGGCTGCTAACCACTGTGTTTTCTTCCTGTCCTCCTAAGAATTAATAGCATATAAAACTCTAAATACAAGCTAGTATTCCCAGATGAATTACCATGCACACCTTATTAGCTGTTGTTTCTAATTTGACATTGCTTCAGAGCTGGGCTTACCTCAGCTTTCTTGGATCTTCTTCTCTTTCTATTGGTCACTGTTGTTAGACTGTAATAGCTTGAATCAGGCTACAAGCCGTGTTCTATGAATACAGCCTAATATATACGCATCAGTGGCTACAGCTTTTAACCCCTAAAATAACTAAGGCACCTCAGCACCTAGGCAGGAAAAGACAGGAAATCCTGACTTCAATATCAAGCAGCCACAAAGCTGAAGGCATTTGATTTTTATGTTTTAGCAGATGAGAGGAACTAGTCTAGATGAAACGGGTAACACAATATGTACCTTTATTCAAACATTTTGTCAAAAGATGCTTTACAAGAAAAGCTTGCTTACATCATAATTCATTCTCATAATACCTAATCTGGCCACAAAGAATTAAAAACAGTGCCATCTGTTTCTACGGAAATATTTTATTTGATTTTTATCAAATGCAGATGCTGCCATGCCATTTAAAGAGATAATTCTTGATTAGGAGAAGATGATAGCAAAAGCATTTGCTAAGAATTTTTTAATAACGTATTTTCATTTCTTTAGGGATTACACCATGCCTTTTGTTTTTTATTCAGAGAGATATTTACATATGCTTCTGCAAAGTTATCATACTTTCCAGTGCCTCCTGCAGTGAGGTCTGGTTTTGATTATCAAGGCACCAATTAATTATCTTGTTTTATCATTGATCTAAAGTAAACTCTTTCCAACCTACTTGCTATCCAAGGCATAGACACATATTTCTCACATTAAGTATTTTGGAGGATTTTTGTTTTATTTTTTGGTCCAAACTTAAAGTAACAACTTAATATCAGGAAAATGAGCCACGTTCAAAGCCAGAAGAATGGTGTAAGTATTTTAAGGAAAAAGGTAATTAAAATGCTGAAAACCAAGAGTATGTCCTGGTACCTTTTATAAGTTTATATTAGTTATAAAACTTATTTAAATAATTATTATAATTCCATTTCTTATAATTCAATTTCATATAATTAATTTTAATAATAAGACCTCTAAAAACTAATTTCGTAAAGTTTAATACTTTGCTTCCTAAATGAGGAATGTCTCAAAAGAAGCTTAGAAGTAAACAAAAAGACAAGTAATCAAAAAAAGGAAAGCAACCCTTAAGTACACGGGCAGCTTCCACTGACCTCAACAAGGCTAATGTTAAACACATCATAAAATTTTGTTCATAAGTATATGTTTGTACTACCTTGTTTTTTATTTAGGAAAAAAATAGACCCTTACTACCAGTAACTTTTATATGTTTTAAGTATGTGCTTAAAAAATCCCAAGTGCTTAAGTGTGTCACTCTGCTAGAACTCCAGCCCCTTCAATATCTCTTAGATATTATTAAGGCTCTCTTATAAGCCAGGTATGAAATTGATTCCTTCACACATACTGAGCTGAATATTTCAAAAGTCTAAGTGAGATTAAAATAATTTACACCTATATCTAAAAATAAAGGTTCTAGCTTTAAGCAGAGATAGTAATTACAAGCAGAAAAAATACATGTAATATTTTAACCTTCTCATTATAAGCATCACTTTAAACATAAGCCTTAAAATTTTTCCTTTGACCTCCTGAAGCAGATATGGTACCACATATTAGTGATGAGGAGGCTTTCATCTGGAGTCCACAGAAGGGAGGTGAGAAGAGGCGGAAGCACCACTGTGTGAAGGTTAAAATAGTTGTGAGTTCAGTTATGAATGATTTAAGGAGACTTCACCATGAAATGTGTATCAATGATTCTTGAGAAAGCCAGGCAGTGCAAAGTAAAACTGGTTTGCATTTGTGCTAAATCTTGACAGTGTGTAGAGAGTATATGGAGGCATCGAAGTTTGTTCACCATTAAAGAACGAGCCAAGATCTTCATGAATGTTATACTGAAGGGTTTAAAATAGCAAGACCTGGTGGCAGATTATCTGTTGTGACACACTTAAATGTAAGTTGCCAGACATTGCACATTTAACAAAAAAATAAATATTTATTCATCTTAGGCTTCATGGGGGTCTGAATTTACCCTTTAACCCCCTAATCATGTACAGATGTTTGTTATGTTATCACAGAAATCACTGGGAGGTACTTGGTGGTTACCTTGTGACAGGCATTGGGACTGTTGGTATGAACTTCTGTTTGGCAAGGGAGAGGAATGTCACAGTCTGCCCTTTGT
This sequence comes from Pterocles gutturalis, assembly GCF_000699245.1. Taxonomy (NCBI): domain Eukaryota; kingdom Metazoa; phylum Chordata; class Aves; order Pterocliformes; family Pteroclidae; genus Pterocles; species Pterocles gutturalis. The sequence goes on along the minus strand of NW_010122445.1, from coordinate 3,808 downwards.
GGATTTGGAGACCAGGTATTTGATTGTTACCAAACACATACGCTGCCATCCCATTCAAAGAAGCAGCTCTTCACTACGAGAAGAAAATAGCAAAAATGTTTGCTAAGACTTTCTCAATAATGTGAATTCTCATTTCTTCTGATGCAAAAACAGAGCAGAAAAAAATGACAAGGAATGTCCGCAAAAATTAGGAAGAAAGGGTGAGATGAGATCCCTTCAGGAACAAGTGATTGCTTGAGTGCCCAAGCAGACTTCACAGACAGGCAGCTTTGTATGAAACCTTCCAGGCTGCACACAAATCCTCCATCATCCGTTTTTTTTTTGTTCAGTCCGCCATCGTCTGATGTTACTACTTACAGTTTAAAGGGTGCAATATATGGTGATAAAGTTTTACAGACTAATAAAAGACCACAGCCAAGATTTTCAAAAATGGCTAATGGTTTGGGAAGTTTTTTGTTTTGAATATCCAACCTGAGACACTTTCCAGGGCCTTATTTTCAGTAAGAGGGGACTAAGAATTTTGTGTTAATGAGGTCACTTTTTTTTGTGAAAAGGCAAAAGTGAAACAAACTGCTCCTTAGATCATGAACAGCCTCCCAAAAAGTAACTGTATGAAAGATATTTGCATGACAATAAAAAGAAGTGGGAAAAAAAAAATACAGTAAAAATACTGTGAAAGCCCAATCTGTGAATTTTGGAAACTTTTTAAAGGATAGTGTTGGGGGTATTCTAGTTTGAAGAAGATGTCTCAAGCTGTTACAGGATTTTTGCTCCACATGTCTCCTGGTAATCCACATTGTTAAACAATGTAAAAAGAGAATATGTATTAAAAAAAAATCAAAAAGTGAAGAGAGGATGGTAACATCTCCTTAAGCAGAGTGATGTGCATGCTTGAGTCTCCAACAGTCCACAAGCTTGAAAAAAATGGAAAGGGCTAAAAAGATAGACTAACAAGGGCCATTGGGAGGAGATATGGACAACTGGGAGTGCTGTAAAGGCTGTTGTTCTGTTTCAGCATCAGAGCTGCTGATGGCGAAAAAATGCACTGCTTTCTTTCAGTAATGGCTGCCATATGTCTCAGATTCAATACGATGCAAGGTCTGTTAAACATCCAGCATGTGTATAGTTCATTACCAGTAAACCCAGGAGTATACTGCAAGCAGAGCTAATTCACCAGCCCTGTGGATTGCTCCATTTAGCAAAGGCTGCAATCCAGTGTGCCTAATGTGGGTACTACTCTAATAAAATGCTAGGTGTCTTGCTTTAAAGGACAATCAGTTTATCTGAAACATGCTCTTAAATAGTGTCCATGATGACTAGAGAAAAAGTGATGCTTCAAAACCTGAAAAAGAGAGCAAGTTCAGTTCCTGTACCATTTACCATATACTGTACTGGTAGCTCCACCCAGCTATACAGACCACGTAAAGCAGCTGTTTACATTTTACATTTACTTAGGGTTCAGTCTGCCTCTTTTATTTCTGAAGATGAGCATGTAGTGATGACCCCTCTCTCTTCTGTGCATTGCTCCTTGAAATGGAGAGTAGGAAGCTCTCAGTTTTACTCAGAGTCAGAATGACAAAACTTCTATTTCCAAACATTTCCCTGATTACCAGACAGTGATGTATCTCAATTAATATCTGCTACTCCTTTTAAAAAGGAGCAACAAAAGGTCAGCAAGACCAAAGACCCTAAAATAAAGCAGATGAGCGAGCCCTTCAGGCTAGCCCAAGGGACAGTGTGGATAGATCCAAGGGCCCAGTGCAGATGTTCCAGACTGTGCTCCTACAGACACATTTTATTTTACATCATTCCTGGTCAAAAAACAAACAAACAGAAAAACAGACTTAGGAGCAGGAACTCTACATCTCTCCTAGAAACCTAGAACTGCTTGCCTCAACCTCTTAGTTGAAGAAGTTGCACCTCTTATTTAAATAATCATTTCTGTGAATATGCAGGCAGCCAAAGTATAGGGAGGTTAGCTGGGGAGGTTTCATTCTATGATTTTATAATTTTGTTATTTTTTGATCATGAATTCTGAGAAGCTTAGACTTATAGAAAGATCCATCCTCTAACGTAAGTGACAAGGGTTTCATAAAAAAGTACTCCCACAACCTAATGAAAAAAATATTTTAGTCTCCTTATAATAAAGCTCTGCTACAGTGATTCTGCCAGATGAGAAATCCACGGTTAAGGTACACTTTTAATATTTTAAAAGGAAAGCCAAATGGCATAAGATATATAAAAATCCAGTCCTTATTATATTTTCCTTTAATTGTAATATTTTTGGTCTAATTTGTAATGCAGATACTCTTTGGGAAATACTGAAATTAAACATTAGAATATGTGATTTTTTTTCTTAAACTCTCACCTTGATTATAATTTTCAAGAGTTGGCATTCCCCAAAGCACTCAAGTTTTCTTCCAGAGTCTTGACTTGAAGCTAGAATACTCCAGTCACTAATTATCCTTTCAGATCAAACATGTTGAGACTGTCCTTATACTATAGATGAAAGTCCGGAACACCCAGCACTTTGTTGACAACTGACACCACCTTTTTCTCTTTTTCTCTGAATCAGACAGCTCTAGAGCCCAACTCCAGGGGGAATTCATGCATCCATCCCTATCCAAGCACTGTGCGGCACTCCAGATGCCCTAAACAGTCAGGGCTGTGCTCCAGCACTGTCTACCCTTATCTTAGATGATTCCCTACTCATCATAGTGCCTGCTGTGAATCCCAGGAGTAAATGCTTAGTTCTCTTCTGTGTTCTGTGTCCTACAGCTTATCTCAGGGCTGCAGTTTTCATTAGGAACAACATACCTGTAATCTTCTTGAATCTAGAGTGGGAAAGAAAATACTGCAAAGGATTACTTTTCTTACTCAGACTTAGGAACTTGAATAGAAATCTAATTTTTACGCATGGAATCACAAATTCTTCTTGAAATCAATGAGAAGCTGCACATAATTTTGAGAGCTTATTAGTCTTGCTGTTTATTTTTTGTCAGTAAAATGGTCGCAATGATGAAGTCTAACTGTGAAGTTCAGGAAATATTTGTTTGTCTAGTTTAGAAACCAATCTCCAGAGTAAGATGAATGTCAGATACACATGATGAGATACTGGAAAGTTAATGAAAACAGAAATATTTCAAGACAACACATGGCCCTGTTTATCTTGAGGACAACTTATTATTAAATTGGTTTACAAGGTATGAAATTTCTAAAGACTTCCAGTACTTCTGTCTGAAGTCCTATGTATGTTTCAATAAAAGTATTATCTTCAACAGAAATATATTTTTACAGATATTTTTCAATATATTCCAAGCTATCTTTGTAATTTTTGGAATATGTGCTCCAGTCAGATTGACTGGATTGCACTGCTGTCTTGTATGCTTCAACCCACACTAGGAGACAAGAGATAAAGACAAAAATACCATTTTGCACAGTGTAGCTCCCCATATAGTTAAATTTAATAGCCCATTCTCTTTGCAGGTCCAAAAGTTACATGTTAACTTGGTCACCTTCATAACCATAAACCCTTGCACTAACTGAGCAGTACAAGAACTGACTGAGCTGCAGTAAGGAAGATAACAGGGAGAGTAACCTCCATACTAGAATGGAACTCCTGGCATGGAAGGTTTCCAGGTCAGTGATATAGTACTGTCTTTCTCTGCTGAGTGCAGGTGCATCAAGCCCAGTAAGGAGTTCATGTATCTACTAAGAAAATGCGTATTACCTACCTTGACAGCAGTAGAGCTATGCCCAGAGGTGGTTCTAGCAAGAGCCATGAGATCACAGAATCACAGAATCACAG
>NW_010122444.1:0-24358 GCF_000699245.1 Pterocles gutturalis | reverse complement strand
TCTGAATGGCCTCCCTTCCTTCCACTGTAAATCAGAGGTTAAATGGTCCCACCCAAAATCTCTTTGACATAGGATAGAGCACAGTCTCTGTTTTAGTGAAGGAACATGAAATATGACCAACCTCTTCAGACACCCAAACAGGCTGATTTGGAAGTTTTATAACTCCTGAGTTTTACACAGTTTGTTTACAGTTGAAGCAAAAAGGATGTAGTGACTTGGTTTGAAAGAGTCTTAAAATAATGAGAAGAACATCCAAAACCAAAAGCTTAATCGTGAATCTCCTGTGGAAGAGATTATGCCTTGAACAGCATGAAGTAGGTGTTTGGAGTACAGCTATGCCCGAGGCAGTCCTCAACATCGTCCCCACCTTCCCCAGCACCTGCACTCCTACCAGAGATTGCAAAACCCCTGGGTGCAGACACAGAGGGACAAGCACCTCTCCCTGCTCTTTGTCTCCTCCTATCTTAGGGTTGGAGAGATTCAATTAATAAATACCTCTGCTGCTTCAGATTAAGTGACTTGACTGAGGCATCCCAGGAAATCTGTGGCAGAACTAAGGGACTTCGGGTGCTTTTAATACCTGGGCTTTCTTGCTTAATTACTAGGTTTTCCTTCCCACTCCTGACATTACTCTCCTATGTGATTTGCTACTAATACAAGGTTGCAGAGCAGCAAAGCTGGCCTCGATGGCTTGTCCACCTCTGAGGGAGAGGCTGGCATGGCAAAGCACATGAGTAGAAAGCTGTAGCAGTGTGAGTCAGGGCTCTTCAGCAAAACCATCTGTGTTCTTCACTGTTCTGTCCCAGTACTCCTGCTGACCTGGTGTGGTGGAAGGAGATACACCCACTGAGACGTTGCTTAAACCATCACCGTGGCTGGAGCAGGCATTCTCTGTGGTTTGCTCTCCTTTGCTAGCATTCATACTAGCAAAGCAAAAGGATGCATATTTTAAATACACTTTAAATTAATCTGACCACTTCCTTGTAAATACCAGCAAAAAGAGCCTGTCTCATGCAGGTGTTTAAAGCAACAGCCTCAGTGAAAGTCAAAGGAATGCGTCATGGTTTTGGTAGCGCACCACCTTCTGTTGTCTCTGGTTCTTTTTTTGTGTCTGGGATGATGCAAGAATTAAACCAGTGAGAGGGTGTGGGTGGCAGACTGGGAGGGGGGAGGAAATGCATTCCCAGCTTGGCACGGCCGTGCAGTAATTGTACCATCTCATTGACCCTTCCAATCTCATTTTGCATTGTTAACTCGTGTAATCACTTCTACAACCCCCACACAGAACAGATGGAAAGATATGATCCCTTTAGGCCAGGGCTTGTCTCTTTTGTTTTCATAGTGCCTGGTACAATGAAGTTCTGGACCGTGTTGTCATTATGTTGTCTTAGGGGACGTGCCATGCTGGAACTTCAGTTGGCTTAATGACACACTGCACTGCAATGACAAAAGGATCATGTGCAAGGTCCTAAATGCATGATCCATCAACTCTACAAAATGCTTTTGAGATTAGGGAACTTGGAAGAGGATTCTTTCCACTCATTCCAGGGCATGAAAACATGATGGTATTAAATCCTTAGTGTCTAAACCAAAGTCCTAGAGGTGCCTGGAGAACTTCTGTGTCTCTACCCCCTGAGGAAATGTTTTGATGTTAGCAATTTCTAGGTTATGCCTTGATACCTTCTGTTGGAGCTGGGAATGTTGCTGGTGATCCCCCTTGTGAAATGTTTTCTTTGAATCGCAGGGGAACGCTGAAGTGGCGCGACGGACGCAACCACGTTGGAGATTTCAAAGAGGGCTTGGAGCATGGGTAGGTCTTAAAACCCAGAGAATTTCTTGCTTTCAAAATAAGCCAAGAAATTGTCCCTCCCAGACACACAGGGACACTGGCGTCTTGTAGATGGACCCTATTCACAGTTACAGCCCAGTTCATCTGGCCTATTTTAAACACCTGGTTTAAGCTTGAGCAGGTTGTAACCTAGAGTGAGTGGATAGGGAGCGTGGACAGATGACCGGTTCATATGCAAACATCTCTTCAGCTGGATGAATCTGACCCCAGTCTCTAAATCTAGGTGAATTTATTCATATTAAATCCCTTGAAAAGTTATTTTTAGATATCTTTAAAAACCTCTCTCAGATGAGGAATTTTCAGGGGAAAGAAACCATATTATGAAATTCAAACATTATTTTTTTAAAACTTTCTGAAAATAAGACTTTTAGATTTCTCATTTCTGCATGACTTCCAGAATAGGTTAGGTTTTTAAACAGAAAATAAAAGTCTCAAGTAGTTTGTGTCGGGCTAAAGAAAACATTTTGTTTGGATCAAAGCAATTGCTTTGGTAGTCTAGCTTAGCCCCTAAACTGGGGAAGGGGTAGAGATGGGGGGAAATAAACTAACACCACTGAAAGTAGCTCTGTAGAAGCAGCAATGAGAAATGTGACTGCAGCTTACAGGGAGATGAGCTCTTCCTTGGATCAAGTCCATCAAGATGTAGAAGTAGTGTCAGATGTAGAGCTGACATCAACCGTGTAAATCAGTTTGGGAGTCTGGAATGTCTTTAGTTTTCAAACTTCATCCAGTACAATCGAGTTGCCTTTTGCCACACTGACCTCTGCCATATGGACTTTGTAGGTTTGGAATATGTCTTGTCCCACGCCGATCTGAAGACCGGTATGACTGCTATAAGTGCCACTGGTATGAAGGCAAGATGAGAGGCTATGGAATCTGTGAGTAAGTAAAACCCAAAGACAGGCTCTGGGGGGGAAAAGGGGACTCAGAGCAGAGAGCACGTGGTGTGCCATCAGCCATGGGCAGACTTGGTGGAGTCCACAGCTCTCTATTTCTTCCCTGGCCATATCATCTGAATTAAATCTTGTATGGAGTAACTTCCTTAATGACGGATGGGATTGTTGACACAGCTGCACCTCAAAGCACTGCTGGGAATTTGGATGAAGCCCAGTCTGTCCAGCAACATACTGTGGGCACATGGTGGTGTCCCAGCCTTACCCACCATCTACCTTCCATTTAGAAGGCCAGAAAAGGCAGCAGAGGCCTGGTCCACAGGTTGTAGGTATAAACTGGTTTCATTTGCAGCCTGTGGGGTTAAGTGGAGAGGGCCAGCTTGCTTTGTTTGTGTAGCACTGAGCGCAACAATCTTGGCTTAGGTCACACGTGGCTTGTAGCCAAATGGGTTGGCCAACGTGAAGACCAGACTGCCCGTTGTTACTGCACATACGCTTGCTTTCTCTGAGCCAACTGTGGCAGAGGAAAGCATCACAGTTCAGTTTTCCAGCAGCTTATTATGGGATAGGCTATCTTCCTTCCTGCAACCTGCTTGCTGTGCTCCTTATTTATGAATCAAACTCAAGAGTACAGGACGTGCAGGGCGAGGGACCCAGGAGAAGGAGTGCTTGGTGAGCATAGAAAGGTGAAGGCAAATCTGGCTTCCTGCTTGATCTGATCTACTCCTACTCTGAATTACCCAGGGGTCACTCTCGACTGGTGAGAGGTCAAGGACTGAGGCCTCTCCCAGGATGATGGCAACCCTAAGTGTTGTGTCCCTGGATAATCTTGAAAGTTAACTGTGGAGTGACTAGCTTGGGTGATGGACATTCCTAATGGTTAACAACTACCGGCTCCAGAGCTATCTGTCAAATATTTGGAATATTTAGCAGGTGGATGAGCCTAATCTACTCGCTTTTCTGGCTTCCTACTCCAATAGTAGCTATCAAACAGTCAGAATCTTAAATTCTGTCTGTCTGTCCCCCTGCAGGTATGGGAATGATATGGTCTACAAAGGTTATTTCAAAGACAACGTGCGTCAAGGGTTTGGGATTCTGGAGAACCTCTCAGCTGAGCATCCATTTAAATACACAGGACAGTGGGAAAATGACAAGAAGAATGGATACGGAGTCTGGGAAGACAAAGATAGGTAAAGGTGGTATGGATCAGAGCTGGTTTTAGGTGGCTGATGGTTTTGTCCCTCTATTGGCAGCGGTAAAGCCTCATGTTTTGATGGGGAGACTTGGGGATGAAGGGGGGATGTGTTCAACCTCTGCTGTAAGGCTTGAACTCCTGGGGAAGCATTATATGAGTTGAGTTTGTGCAGTAACTCTGGCACTGGTGCTGCTTGGAGCATTCTATCGGGTAAAACTAGCCTCAGTAAGTGATAACGTCAAGTTGACTAAGATCTAAGAAAACAAGGAAAAAAAACCTTTTTTCTTTTGCATTCCAGAGGGGAGAGATACATAGGGACATGGCTCGATGATCACAGACATGGACAAGGCATTGTAGTAACCCAGTCGGGTGTCTGCTATCAAAGGACATTTCATGCTGATAAAATGGTGGTGAGTATACATTTTCAGTGGACTCTCCAGATTGGTGGGATGTTGAATTCCTTTCCCATTAAGGGCAAGATTAAGATTCCATAAGAAATCTTTGAGGGAAAATAGAAAGCAAGACAAGTTAAGCACTGATATTTGACCATAATAATGCTTTTGAAGAACAAGGCTTAGATTAACTCTTGTTTCTTAACATCTTCCTGAGGTGCAGGTAGGAACTAGATGTGAGACTGTCACTTCTCCTTGCTTATGCTAAGACACCTTATAGGTCTGTCTGTTTGGCTGACCATCAGGTCACAATTATAGACCAGAACTCATACGTGGTCTACATCTATCTTAGAGATAATAAAGTCTTTACCTTTCCAGTGTGAGCTCACCTATGGCAAGTTGGCTGTCCAGGTCATTGAAAGTTTAGATGTTGGTGGGGAAAGCAAAAAGGATTGGCATCGCTAGAACTGGCTCGGAAATAAAAGCATTTCTTCTCATGAAAAATATGCACTTAAAAAAACAAACAACCCCTTCCCCACTCACCAAAAATGAGGACAAAATGTTTAGCATGGAAACTTTGTCAGAAGGGTTTTCCATAAAAACTCCATCTGCGGGGAACCAAAATAAAGCTGTCTTTTGGTCTCCCAGCTGCCAAAGCCTCCTTTAACTTCAGAAGGCTTCCGGGTGGGGAGCAGTCACTTCAGTTTTCCTAGTGGAAAATTGGTATGGCCAAGAAGCTTCCCTTGGAAACCTTTTATTTTTGCCAGAAAGGGCGCTTTCCACCAAGAAAACCATTCCAGCGGAAAATGTGTTACAGCTCTAGAAGTGACCACATTTTCTGGCTGGTATGGGTATGTATAAACCTTCGGTCTCAAACCACGGGCTAAGCCCCAGCAAGAAGAATCTTTCCCCATTGGTCTAAATTATCCTGTGTTTGTTCTGCATCTCGGTGCTCCTTCCCTGAGATGTGTGCTACTGTAAGCAGCCGTGGGAGTTGGGAGGTAATGGAACAAATCATTTAATTAATGCTTACTATCAGCTCATTAAAGCCCCGTAGACTGCGCAGCAAGGGATAAAATTAATTCTACATAGCATCTGCCTTCCTCTTTTCTCTTAATCATCTTGCAAAGAATGACACAATTGGCCACAATCACCTCAAGGTCATAGGATTGGGAGGACCATGAGTTTGTCCCGTATGGCAATTCTTGGTGACTGTTCTTAGAACAGGAATCTGCCCTTTGTTCCTTTTTCTAGGGAAATGAATGCAATAGCACTGTTGTTTAAAACCTCCTGACCCCCTAAGACTTCTCTGTGCAGTGATGCCTGGTGGGTTATCTCCAGAGCACCTCCTTGCTTTTCTCTTGAGCATTGCAATGATATGTTGGGCTTTCAAAAAGGTTCTCAGCATCTCCAGCCCATAAATAATGCAAGCCAGTGGCTGTTTCTAGATAAATTTGAGCAGAGAGGAAATTAATGTCATTAAGTCACTACTTCTGCTCTCAAATTAAGGGTTCTGGGATTCTGCTCTTGGAAGATGACTCTGTCTATGAAGGGAACTTCACGGAAGAGCTAACATTTGTTGGAAAGGTGAGCACTTCCTCCATCTCAGCCTTTCTATACAGTTACTTGCTTTCCAGAAGGGCTGATAAAGTTCATACCCTCCCACTCCACTTCCCCAAGAAAATAGAATTTTCCTGTTTTTTTAAATTTTTTTTTTTCTATTATCAGTCTCATTCACAGGAGGAAGTCTGCAGCTGAGAGACTACAAGTAGTTGGGGGCTTTGTGCATTGTTTTGGTTGTTACTGTTTTGTTTATATAGGTTTTTTTTTTTGTGGGACATTTTTGTCTGTGCTTTGAAGCTGCAATTGGGATGCTTTTGTATTCTTTGAACAAAAGTTTTAGTGTTTGTAGTGGCTGGGAACACAGGAAGTGATGTATAAACCAAACGGAGTTACAGTAGAAGCACTACGCTAACGTAACCGAGATGTTAACAGAGCTGAGGGATCTTGGAAGCTGAATTTTGCAATCTGGACACTGCACTGACACGTTCAGCATTTTGTGGTTGATGTTTAACAGAAATACCTGCCCAAAGCATTCATAAAGTGTCCCGTTGCAGGGAAAACTAGTCCTCTGGCTTGTCACAGAAATCTCGAGTCTGACAGGAAATGTGTGGTTATATCAGACTGAGTGGATGTCAAAACAGACATTTGGTAATGATTGCAAATGAGCCCTGTCATCTACTGACTTGTCATGGGAGGAGGAGTTTGGCATCATCTTCTGCAGACGGAAGACTCAGGGTGAATTTTGCAAATTGATTAGAGTGCTTAGATACTCGTTCCTCCAAAATTAATCTTTAGTTTTAGTGGTTAGTGTAGAAAATTCTTTATTTATTTAGCCTCCTGCTACTAGCAATGAGGATTTCAGGCTCATATTCAAAGCCAGGCTAGTTAAGATATTGTTTGGATTTCAATTTGATTTCATTAAAACTTCTAAGTTTGTGTCAAGGTACTTCATGTCCCCTGTATTTGCCTCAGAGACTTGAAGGTTTTTCTTGGTAGCAGCAAACATCTTGAAAGCATTGATGGTGAATATCATGTGATTCCCCTTACCTGTGGGGCCAAACTTGCTTGTGGTTTTCACCAGCAGAGGAAAAACAGAGCAGAAATGGAAGTCTCATGTGTTCACTCTAATAACTATTGTCAAATTTAAGCCAGAAAATTTTAGAAGTCGGAGAAGATATTGAGTGTTTGTAAAGCATAACACAAATGTTTTACTCTGTGATATTGGTGGTCTTTCCCCTCCAGAATCCTCCGTGTGTCACTCAACAGCAAGGACATGTTTTCTCCAGTAACTTCCACCTTAACGACACTATTGCTTTGGATGCTGAAACTGTTCACCTCCGTGCTGGAAGATGTTCTTAGTCGCTGTTTCAGGAGCTGACTCTGTTGAAAAGAGAATTTGAGATCTCAGTCCAGCTTGTTTCCTCTCGCTAATGAGATCTTGGCAGAATAACCCTTCATTTCTCCCTTGCAGGGAAAGCTGTCCTTTGCCAACGGCTTCATTCTGGAGGGAACCTTCACTAACAAATCGGGCCAAGGCCTTCAGACCCATGGCATCCTCAACACATCGAACGAGCAGCTGGATGAGAGGATAACCAAAGCGTGAGCAAAACCAGCTGATTGCTTGGGTTATGGCTTGTATTTTGACTCTGCCTAGAGGAGTACTGGATCAAACCCTACAGGGATCAAAGCAGTCCTTACCTGAAAGAGCTGATCTCAAAAACTGGTTTATACTCAAGGAAAGAAAGAGAAAAAAGAGGCCACACCCTTTGGCAGAGACTCTTATTTTCAGGGCTGAACCCTCCAAAGGGATGCTCTGGTCGTCAGGCTGGAGGGCCTGGGTTCAGCCAGTTGAACCCAAATGGAGTCCCAGTGGGAAAGACATCTGCCTGTCCTCTGAGGGGAATTCTTCTCACAAACCCCAGTTCAATTTCCTCTCCTTTCCTCTTCAAAATATTTCCAGTCCATCAGAGTATCTGTGTTGGAGAAACAGCTCCTGTCTCCTGTGCTTTTCAGGCAGCAATAGCTACTGGTGGTGGTTGCTCAACTGTCTTCTTGCTATCAGTCTTTTCTGCAGGCTTTCAGTTGAAATAAATAGTGTACAGTTAAAGACATCCATAAGTGGAGCTGAAAGCCTGGGATCAATTCGCCAGCAAAGATTCAGATTACTGATGTTCCACACTGCAGGAATTTGTCTTCACCCAAAGCACGTCCTTGCCAGGACAATAGACTTGGGTTGGTTTTTTGCTGAATTGCCAGTTAGGCATTGCCATCTTTCTCTGCTCCCATAGTTCTTGTCTTAAGATCTGATTCTGGAGAACCTTCCATATCAGTGAAGTCTGAAATAATTGAGGAGGGACCTAGATGTCATGTTATGTTTTGCAGTCAGCTGGGCCTCGATGAGTTCCCAGTGGAGAAGAGGTGGAAGGGAATCTATGACCAGTTCCTGGAGTTCATCCATTCCGGCTGCAAAGAAGAAACGGAGGAGTCTTTCATGGGGTTCCACATACAAACGAGCAAGGAGCTGCGGAAATCTCAGGAGTACCTCTTCTGCCAAAGGTATGAGCATCGCACGCCCTCATTACAGCAGAGGAGCCCATTTGTGTAGAGATGATAATGGTTTGCATTAGGGTCTGCCATGTGCTAAAGTTACAAACCCAAGCACCATCTAGTTGTTCCTGCTCATGAGGCAGGAGGATAAATTTTAAGTCTGAATTTAAGGTTGTGTTGCTGAGGTTGATTTTTATAAGTGAAAATTTGGATGGGATTAATTTGATGAAATGTAAGCATCTGTATGTGACCCAGTCATTGCTGGCTCCTCTAGTATTCGAGGGAAACCCAACCGATATTGCCAGCTGATGCAGAGCAAAGTCATCTCCCCTTAAGAAAATACCTAAAATAGAACAGACAATGTGCAGGATGGAACCCAGGCTGCTTGTAAGGAGAACCAAGGGTGATGAATTCAGATAATCGCAGGTGTCATAAGCCAAGCCAGTGGAGCAATTCCATTGAAAAGGGCAGAGAAAAATTTTATTCTGATAGTCTTATTGCCCCCTTGGAATCCACCTGCGATACCAATTTGGATTTATACCCGTGCTCCGTTGTGTAGTTTTCCTTCCTCACTTCTCATCTTTCCAGGGGGACTGAGGATGTATCCTGGAAGACAGAAGATATTCTTGAAGAGCTTGTCCAGCACCAGGGGCTGGAGTCACTACAGAATTATTTAGAGAAGGTAAAGATTAAAACCATAATGATCCATGTCTGTCCACCAGACCCTGACATGGGTCATAGCAACTTTCTGTTGCTTTCTATTGTGACTTCAAGAATCTCCTCTAAATGACGAGTGGATACCCATACTTGTGAAGAAGGGAGTCATCCTTTTCATACACCTCTATTGCATACAGCTATATGGGCCAGGAATTGATGATAAACCTTCACTCTTGGTTCTCAAACTGTGTCAGGGAATGACCAGCTGTGGGAAATTATAAATGAACTTCCACACAGTCTTGGTGGTTAATTTTCACTCAGTCAGTCTTTCCCTGAAGCACCCTTTGCTCTCTCTCTCTCTCTCTCTTGAATATCACAGCAAATCTCATCAGAACAGCAATTCTGCTAAGCACATTTCTGCCTGATAATGGGAGGAGAATGGGCTTGTAGCAGCAAAAATAGAACAAAATTATAGCTGATTCCCTTCGGGCTTGCTGTCATGTGCTGAGAGGAGAAGGTTGGGTGGCCTTTCAGTGATATCCTCTACTAATGGCAAGGGCTGGCTTGTAAAATTTAATTTTCCCCTGTCGTGCAGGCATTGAAATCTTCCCTGCACCCACTGGGAAAGCTGCTGAAGGCCTTGACGATAGCTTTTCAGGCAACATATTCTGGGATTGGGGCCAACAGACACTTGCTGACTATGGCGCAAGAGGAAGTCAAGTACTATGCAAAGAAAATATGGGAATTTTACCAGTAAGTCAAGCATGCCGAGTCCTACAAATGGGTATGGGCATAAAGAACTTGCAGAGTAGACTGTTGGGATTATTTTTTTCAGGTGACATATTTCTTGGGAGCGTTGCTTCAGAATGGTGGTAGATAAAAAGTTATTTGTAATAACTGAAGTCACAGCAAACCTTTATTATGCCCATTGCTCAGAACATGACCCAGGGGCTTTAATGGGACTAAATCTCACTTAGTTATGGCAGTTCAACAAGCTGTTGCCCATAATAAGACTTCAGTTAGACAAGTACAAATATGAGCAAGAAACCTCACTAAGTAATGAGGACAGCAAAGTCAATCAGAGAAAAGAGGAAGGGGGAACTAAATCTTGGTTCTGCTCCTCTTTTAGGGGTTTGCTCCATCTGGCACTGGAACAAAAAGGCCAACTGCCTGCAAAGTGTGTGGATGGAGAGATAAGGTATGTGTCACCACTGCTTGTTTAATTTGAAGCTGCTTGGCCATAGGGCATGTCTTCTAAAATACCTTCAGTGCTGAACTGATTGAATTTGTCCATTGGAGCCAGGTTTAGCTCCCACACTTCTGAGTGCAAAGGTTTCAGTAGTTCTCCTTGAAGCATGAGACCAACTTCTGTAGCAGAATAGGGTGGTGAGTTGGAGATGTGAAAGTAAGAATAACTGTGGGAGATCCAGGTTTAGGTGTTTTGGCGGTGGGAAGAAACATCTTTGTTCACCTGTTTCCCATTTAGTCTGGATTTCTCTTTGCTGTAATCTGCAGCCATCCCCATGTGGGCTGAATGTCAAAGCCAGGCTGGATGAGGCTTTGGGCAACCTGGGCTAGTGGGAGGTGTCCCTGCCCATGGCAGGGGGGTGGAACTCGATGGTCTTTAAGGTCCCTTCCAACCCAAACCATCCTGTGATTCTATGAAGAGGTTGGTGGAATGGTAAAGAGCTAGAAAAGAGCTTTAGCTGAACTTGTTTGGTCTTCCTTAAGAAACAAGTCCTCTACTGAAGCAGCTCAGAAAGAATGGCTGGAGACAGGTCTCTGGTGCTCCAGGTCTCTCCCAGTGATCAAGGAGACCTTGTGCTGTCCCACAGCATAAGATGCACTTGCATCTTCAGCATGAGAGTGTTATATGGGTCACTACTGCCCAACTGTGACATGGAACTCTAAGGTGGAGGAAGGATGGGAGAACACCTTGGATTCTCAGAAGCTGCCTCTTCCATTGCATGGTCTGTGCCTCGAGGTTCTAAGACTCACTTCAGGACTTTGCTTTTCTTTGCCATAGTGACCAGAAGGCATGCAGTGTCATCCTGCCGCTGATCTTGCCCTGCTTCTACCCCGAGCTTTTCATGCTCTACATGCTCTACCATGAAAGAGAAGATGACCTCTACTGCCAAGGGATCGTGGACCTAAGTCTATTTCCTGACATCAAGCTGCTGGAATTTCTGGATGTGCAGAAGTAAGTGACATTTTTTTCATCCCAGGATACCAGATGGGAAGGCAGCAGCCAGGGAAAGCTCTGATGGCACAGGAGGAAAGGACATATAACCTGTTCCTGGGTCCATCATTGGCTGTAGCACTGAAGTTTTTCCTTGGCTGCTGGGGAAGTCCAATTGTGGAGTGCCTGGAGCACTGGCTGGAAGAAAAACACTGACTAGTGGAAAGCTGCTATATTAATTTTCATTTTTGTCTAGTAAAAATCTTCTTTTCTAGCTCACCAAACAAACAGCTTGCTCCAGCTCAGGACCAAAGTTTATAAATGTGTCATAGAAAGGGCTATAGTCCACCCAATGGTATCTGCTGTAACGATGTAGGCACACAATCTTGAGATGGGGGAAAGGCTGTGGAGCCACATATTTCCTCTACCTATTCCCGCAGCTAGATCCATCTCTGGAAGTGATGTGTGAAGAGCAATGACTCAGACTCAAGAGGCACATGAGCTCTTCTAACACAACATCATCCGCAGCTCAAGGACTTAACAAGGTAGCTGGAGCCTTAGAGTCCCCATTTGGCAATTTGATTCAGTCTCAGTGAGAGGAACTGAACCTGAAAGTGCCAGAACTCTCCTGGATTATTACAGGAGTATCTGTGAGTAAAATGAACCCTACACTCAGGTTAATGAGTCGAAGCTACTAATTCGTCCTGTAGCAGGGTAACAAGAGGAGCAAACTCAGCCTCATGCACCTGTAAGACATTAGCATCACCTTGAACACGGAGACAAAAACGGTCAAAACTGACTTAGGGTGGAGTTAAGACATGGACATCTGCCTTCTAAATCCTCTCTGTAAATCTCCTTTCAGGCACCTCTGGCCTCTGAAAGATCTCACGCTGACAACCAACCAGGTAAGAAATAACGCTAAGAGTTGGCTTTGGGGTGTGAGATGGTATTGGGGCTATGTGTTGGTGCTGGCTAATGATGGAGCTCCACCCAAATAACCACGGGGCAGGCTAATCCACAATCAGTCCTACACAACGTGTGTTGGTTAGTTATGATCTGTAGCTACTGGATATGAAAGTCCATGGATGGGAATATGAGCTCTGCATTAGATTGCTATGCTCGGTGGTGGTCCAAAGACATCTGTGTTCAGAGTGTCTACATGAGCTTTATTTTGCCCTCCTTTATGGGCACCAAACATGCTTATTTTGGGCCCAGCACCGAGGAGCCATGTGGTAGCCCTCACAGAGATGCTCTTCCAGAGGCACAACTCTTTGTTTCCCTTTCAGAGGCGGTCCCTTATCAAAGACAAGTGTTTCCTGTCCGCTACAGAGTGTTTGCAGAAGCTGATGTAAGTCATTGCTCATAGTCTCCAACTGACAACCAGGGATCTTCTGTTTTCTGGGAAATGCCATAAATTTACACCTGTTTACAGCATTTCTGGGTCAGCCTGCAAGACTATTTAAAGAAAAGTTGTGATATTATTTATTTTTAGAAGAAAAAGTCACTTCTATAGAATTATTTTCCCCCTCCTCCCCCCAAAAAATCAAGACAATATTGATTGTGTTTAAATGCAACCGTTACCTGGCCAATATTTCCCCTTAATTTTGTGGAGATCTGACTTTGGTGAGATGGAATTCACTCATGTCAGTGTGCATAGCAAATTAGGTCACGACAGAGCCCAATGCTCTGGACACATGGAGCTACATGAGGGTTATCCATCCAATGTGACATCCCAAGACGTTCATGTAGCAAAGCAGAGCTCAATTTAAGAAGCTCAGCTTGATTCCTTGACTTGAAGCCCAGCCTAGGGGATGGTGCTGCTGTAAGGAGTGGGAAGGAAGATAAAGGGGAGCCGGGAGGTGGTGTGGGATCCATCAGAGAGGAGCTCTTGGGTCCCGAAGTCCTGGTGAGAGCCTCTCGATGAAAGCCAAGGTGACTTTGCTTCTGGGGAAGGCAGCACACAACTCTGTTAACCCCTCGCTAGAACTGCCCAAAGTGACTCGTCCCACACTCTTTAGCTTTTATTTGAGGGACTGTGACTCGGGTTAGTCCTGTCTAAAATGAAACTAGGGTGAGCAGGTCACACTCAGGACTCGGGAAGACCCAAAGTCCATCTGGATGATGTTACACCCTGGCGATACCTCCTGGCACAACCTTGTTGACCCCTTTTTGGTGCAGCCATTTGAGATGATTGACAGATTTTTTTTTTTTGTTTTTGAGCATGATGATCTCCTCTGAGTATTTTTTTTTTAGTTCTGCTGCTTTATCTCTTTAGCTGTGTAGTGGAAGCATCTTTGATATGGCTGTTTTCACACTGACAGCACCACGGTGGATCCCAGGGAAAAGCTGGTGATCCTCCAGAAGACGTATGAGGAGATAGAGAGCACGGTGTCGCGGGTGGTAGAGAAGGACTACAAGCTCCCCATGGATGACCTGTTGCCCCTACTGATGTATGTCGTATCCCGAGCAAAGTAAGTGGAAGTTTTTCATTTCCCAGTCCTGTTGTTGTGTGATAACTCAACCAGAGAAAGGAAAGCCACGTTTACAGCCAAATTGTTTAAATTTAAAAAAAAGGTTTTAACTTTTTTATTTTCCTGAGCTGTACTGGGGTTTCTGTGTGCTCCTGTCTCCCAGCTGTGGCGTGATGGTGTTGGCCATGATATAAAGTGGCTGGGGACTTCTTGAGTGTCCATCTCTTATCCAAGTTATCAGGGTTGTTGTGGGAAATGGGGTCTTACCTGCATCTCAGATTACTGTAGAAAACAGGAACATGAAGCTTTTGAAGGCCAATTGTTGATGCCCTCAAGGCATCATCCGTATATGGTCCATCTGCTATTTTTCCATCCTCAACAGGGCACCGTGATCCAGTTTGGAGACTAGGAAGGTCTTGAACACTGACCATGTAGTAATTAGACTTTTCCTGCGTAGGAATGACTGTAAATGTAACACTTTTCTGCCAAAGAGGCTCTGTCTGTGCTGCTTTCACTGGAACAGCAAGAACCTGCTTACATCCAGTTGAATAAAAGTGTATTTTTTTTTTCCTGGCAAATTTGAGTCAAAGTCCTTGACTGACTTCCTGGATGCGCTTGGTCTCCAAAAAAGGGTGAAATGTTTAAACTTGGGGCCATGAAATCCAGAAGCTTTATTTTTTTTGCTGCAGTCATGTTGGATGGTACCAGTTTGTTTGCTAGGCAGCTCTCTCGACTGTAGATGAGAGAGGAGGGGAAGAAGAGAGATGGTGTAAAATGGAGAAGCTAAAATTTTCTTCTGATCGAGCATCTTTGCTGAGGTCCAGTCATGCTGGATACCCCAAAGACTCAGCCTCCAGAAGATCAAGGTGATGCACAAGGAGTCAGCAGTGGATTTGATCAGATCCATGCCTCCCTCCCTCCATATTCTGATTTCAAAAATATGCCCACAAACACCAGTTCTGAGAGATTTGTTCTAGTTATGACCTTTTTTTTTTTAATTATTTTTTTCCCTAGAATACAGCACCTGGGAGCTGAAATCCATCTGATCAGAGACTTGATGGACCCCACCAACCAAGGAGGACTCTATGACTTTCTGTTAACAGCGCTGGAGGTAGGGAAACATTTTCATCACTGACAGTTGCGAGCTGCATTAACCTTTCTTGAGTAGCAGAGACACTGATGTGTTATACTCTCATTTATTTTTAGAGGGCTGTTTTTATGCCTAGCACAGGTCATTTTCCTTCTGGTCTAGAGAATATGCTTATCTTTAAT
Organism: Pterocles gutturalis; assembly: GCF_000699245.1. Classification (NCBI taxonomy): domain Eukaryota; kingdom Metazoa; phylum Chordata; class Aves; order Pterocliformes; family Pteroclidae; genus Pterocles; species Pterocles gutturalis. The sequence goes on along the minus strand of NW_010122444.1, from coordinate 9,340 downwards.
TTATAATGTGCAGATTTCATCTTTTGCCTAGCCTGTGGGGCAACACTTTGTGTGCAAGAGGCCACATTTTGGCTCCAAATTCCCAAATTTCTCCTTAACGGGTTGCTCTGTTCCTTGCCCAGTCATGCTATGAACACATCCAGAGGATGAGACTCCACCAAAGAGAGAATTGCCACGCGACTCACAGCTCCTGAGCCCCAGGACCTGAAGGGAACCTCCTCCCTGCCGCACTTTCTTGACCGAACACTGTTGGATGAAGAAGCAATCATGTCGCTGCTGTTCTGGCTGCCTTTAAAAAGGGAAGAATGGTTATTTTTCAGAGGAGTGTTTCTTGCTGGATTTTCTCTTGGACGAGGTGTGATCGTAAAGCACCGACATACGGATGCTGTGGGCTAAAAGCCTTCAATACACAACCTCAGCTTGTGTTGGGAATGTCTTTGAGGAAAGCGGCCACGGTTTCTTTTACTCTGTAGTTTTATTTCACTTCCCTGCAAATAACAATTCGCCTTGAAACCTCCTTTGACTGTTCTCTCAGATGCTGTGTTTTTTTTTTTTTTTGCACTGGTGAATGGACATCAGGGAGGTTATTTTCCAGGAAGAAGTAAAATGAAACCACATGAACTGTTGTGGTGGGATTATTTCTGGTTGGCAGAAGCAGGGCACCATCTCCATCCTCCTCCACCCCTTCCTGGGGTGAGCTGGCTTTTCCTGTAGCCCTAAGAGGAAGGTTCTTCCATTCCTCTTCCTACCTATGCCAACCTTGTACCTCTCCATTGCGTTGTAAAGCTGCTATTGACTAACTTTCTTGTTTTATGATACTTACAAGTGTATATTTACCCTCTGCAGCCTCCTGTTAAATCTCAGGGATATCCAACTTGCACCTTGAACACGCTCGTGCTGCTTTGTAATTCTGCAGGGGTTCACGTGTGCCTAATAGAAAGGACATGCATCGTCCTGGGGTAAGAAATCTCAAATCCTGGTGAGACAAAACGTAAAATCACCTGGCTTTCTGCACTGACAGAGCTGCAAAAACACTGGTTTTCCTAGGTGCACAGCTTTGTGCTGACAGATATCACCCACTGATGCTGGTGGGGGTACAAATCAGATTAGAATTGGGCTGGGTTTTATGCTGCCTTTATAAAAGGCAAAGGGATATTTGGTATCCTGTTCCTATCAGACAAAAATAGCAGTGTCTGAGTTGCATATTTAGAGCAAAAGCTCTTTTGAACTAGATTTTAACGTGCTCTTGTTTTTACAGTTTGACCTTTAATTGCCCAGGTTTGTGACTTCAGGAAAATAAAATAAAATTCTACAGACTGTTTCCTCCTGTTTCTTGCAAGTATTATGCTTTAATAAATAGTACAGTGATTACAATAGTTAATATATTGGTATGAGAGTATCCTAATGTATGTTTTACAGTAACTTGTATTTAAATAAAGCTGTCTAATTTTTAAGAGAGATTCCAGGCTCGCATAATTCTTATTCTAATCTTGTTGCTGTCTTCAAATATTTGAAAATTTCTTTTCCTCTTTTTAACTTTAGAAAATACGTGGCTCCCTTACTGCCTTGGTCATGCATGGGAATGGAGAATTTGAACCACAAATTAGTTTCCTAATGTAATTGTAAGAAAGACTGAATCAATAAAACCAACCTTTGTGCTTCTGTTCCCCTGACAAAGCAGGGGGGAAAACATGGATGAAACTTTAAGATAATTTCCTGCAATTAAACTTCTTTTTTTTACCCCACTGGACCACACTAAGCCTTACAGCCCTTATGATGATGTTGAAGATGCTGCAGTGCAGAGACAGCTCAGGTGAAGAGAAAGTGAGTAGCTGAGACCCACCTTCCTCTACCTGAACACCTCTTTAGCTTCCCTACCACGCTGGCCAGTCTTCTTCCTTACCTGTGTTCTCCAGGGAAGAGGAACTAACTCCTGAAATGATGCCTCTTCCCTTAGAAGTGCTGCCTGAATTTTTGCATCACAGCAAACTCACGCCATCCATCCAAACGAGGATGTAGTCTGCTGGGCAGCACGGTGCCTAAACTGGTCCTGGGTACATTGAGATACTGGGATCTCGGTGTAAAAGCTAGACTTGTGTTCTTGCTGTTTTCACACTGCAAAGCCAAACAGTTCCAGCTTCATGGGATGTGAAATAAAAAATATTGTTCATCTAAGCAAACCCTTTATAAAATTGCAGTGTTTAAAGTGGTTGGTGGCAATACTAGTTATACAACATGCAGTGAGACTGGGGAATACAAGACCAAAAACATGCTTTCCTACCGATTGTCGGCTTTAAACCATTGCTCCTCACCTCTATGAAATCTCACCTTATTCATCTAAGGAAGAAAGCTCCAGCTGCCTGCCTTTGAGAATGTAAACAGCCATAAGGAACAGCTGTGAGCTTTTAATTTCAGAGTTGCTGAAAAACTGGCAGTTTTCCAGTCCAAAGAAACACCCTGCCAGAAGGTTGAATCACTGAGGTGTAGTCACAGCTGTTTAAAAAAAAAAAAAACAAAACAAAACTGTTTCCTCCACATTGCATCCTTCCATGCTCAAAAAATTGATTTTAATTTCAGGTACCACTTCCTACTCAAAATGCAGAACATCTACTAGAAAATAGGACATGCAAAATGCATGCACATACAAACTCCACAGGATTATCTAGAAAACAGGATTTTTTTCATCCTACTAGAGATATGTACTATTGCACTTTCTAAACACAGGCTTATTAGTTGCTCTTACTGGTCATCTGGTTGAAAATTGAGGAAGTTCTTGAGCAAAAATTCAAGTCAGCCCTAAAGGGGCAGCTAAGGTAACAGTGTGCAGCCATTTGTGCTTCTAGGCTTTCTCACCAACCAGTAAAAACAAGAGGGCTACTTCACTGGAAATACTCTTTTAGCCCAAGGGTAGCATTCAGGTTGCAAATTGTGCTGTGTAACCATGCAGTAGTGCTATTTGGTGTGTTAACAGCGTGGCTTTTTTTTAGATTATGAGGCTATTTGCTAGCTTCCCTGATTAATCAAATCTTTGCTTGAGAAAATACCGTGCCTTGAAATAGTGTGTAGAAACGTGAGAGTACATTCAAGTTCCTCTTTTTGAGCTTGGGTGGATCACATGCTTAAATTATTTGTGGTAAATCTGCTATCTGCACTAATTTCTCCTTAAAAAAAAAAAAAAAAAAAGAAAGCTGAGCTGCACCTGAGCTGACTGGTCTTAAAGTAATTTAGCACAACTTAACCACTGGAGCCTGCAGTGGAGGTTTGCTGTCTGGATACAGTGCTCTGAGAGCAGAGGGAATAAGGTGTAGACCACTGCAAGCTCAGCGTTTAGCCCTAACAGCCCAAAGCTCGACCAACAGAGAATTTCTGTTCATCTTCCCTGAATGGATACTCAGCGGCAGGGCTCATAATATCATACTAACATAACTAGTGATTTTCTTTTATCTGAGATTTTTTTTTTCTTGCCCAATTACTCTAGAAGTATTCAGACTTCTTATGAATGTACTCTCTCCCCACTCTATATTAAGGCTCTTTGTACTTAAACTGCAACAGCTATTAAACAGGGAGGAGTTAGTCTCCTACAAACACCCATTTTGCAAAAGGTTCATTTTACAAAGAGGAAGTTAGAGTAGCGCTGTATCTATTGCTGCTTTCAGGTGGTGGAGCAATGCCTCCGGAGGTGGAGAAAGTGACGTCAGGTCTAGTTTCTTGAAATCTTCATTAGCACTCAATGATGTTAACACCTTCACAGTCCTCTTTAAATCAAACACTGCGTGGAGCATGCCCAAGGTGGAAATGGCAGCTTTTGGAGTGTTCTTTGCCGAAGCTTCGTCATCGAGGCCGTTTTCCAAGACAGAAATCCTGTTCTCTGCAATAACTTTGAGGAAGTTGTAGAACTCCTTGTAGTCTATACCCGTGCAAGACTTCATGATCAACTAGGGGGGAAAAAAAAACAAACCAGCATTGAAATGGAAAGAACTCTCTTTTATTTATAGTAAGAATTAAAAAAACCATACTTTATCAAGCTAGTTACTATCTGGAATCATAAGTAACTATGTTTAAACTTTTTTTGTTTTATTTTTAAATTTCCCCATGGCACTAAAATTCTGGACCTTGAAATGCCACTAACCCCAAAAGCAACACTCTGTTTTTTCTAAGTACTAAATGGCCTGTGGTTTTTTAAACTTATTTTTGAAGAATATCAACCTAGCAGCACTAACAGTCTCCAGAAATAAACTTTACATTTGCTCCATGCTTAAGATTTGAGGAGCATGTAAGACACAACAGTGCTCAGTTTAGTTATGCCTTGTGAAAGCACCACTTTGCAGACACAGAAACCTGCTGCCACTTTCACTTTAATCCTAATTGTTTCACACCCACTCTTCTGTCATGAATGGCCTTTAAACCACCTCTTCTGTGTGGGGTCTGGCTTCTCAGTTCTGCTGTTTACATGAAAAAGCACTTATAAAGGGGGATGTAAAGGATTGATCTCAATGCTCACACTACCCTTGATAGTTGAAGAAGAGCAGCTGAAGCATCAGATTTTCAGACAACATCCTAACCTCTTTGACAAAGCCAATTGTACCATCACAAGCCTTTGTCTTACTAAAGTAATATTTGTTTTTCTGTAAGATGAAGCTGTCACCAGTTCCCACTTCTGTATGAAACTTGGGCTAATTCTAGGTATGAGGCAAAGGACTCGTGTGTCTTAGATCTCTTATAAGGTGGTGCAATGCACCCCTGAAATATATGATCCTCTAATGAAGAGTCAGGCAGCCAGGATCGTGTCGTTATACCTGGCATTGTAGGTGCCAATCATCCATAGGGTCCTTCCATTCATTGATTTCCCGCTGGACGGCTGCTAACTCATCCTGCAGGAAGCACCACATGATGGCCACATTGCAGCCGTTCACCCAATTGTGGTTAATGGAAATGGTATCCTCCTGAAGGAATAATTTAAATAGTTATTAGGTTTGACATAGGAAAGTGTGAGAAAACAGCTGTAACATCACTGCAAAATGTAAAATCATAATTCCTCAGCAAGGGAAATGCTTCTTTGGCTCGATACCACCCCTGTGCTGAAAGGCTGTCTCCTGAACAAACAAATCTTGTTTCACTCTGTAAACCGACAAATGTCTCCAGTTCCTCTGTCTGAGCATACTTCTTAAGAGCACAAAGGTGGGGAGAAAGAAACAAGGTTGTTAATTTTGGTTTGTAACCATGAAGACTAATTTCTTAGCATTTTCCATTATTAAATTACAATTTACAGTTAGAACCCAAGATTAACAGCCTCACCATGAGTCCATCTCACCCAATATCCTATCTCTCAGTGACTAGTAGCATCTAATGAGTACAAGCAAACAAAAAGAAGGTACAGACAGCTTCTTCAATTGAACACTCTTCCAGTTTCTAGTGGTCAATGACCCAAAGAGCTTATGAGTTCAGGCTTGCAATAAAAGTTTGACCTGACTCAAGCCTGCTGCCTGATTTTCTCTCTCTGTTACAAAATGGTTGCTCTCAGTTATCTCACCAGATTGTAAACTTGATGATGCCATCCGCTGGGGATGAAGACTATCTCCCCTGCTTCCTGCACAATTTCAACAGGGGGTTGACTTTGGTTGTAGCGAGGGTAAACACTCCTGTCCTGAAGACTAGGTGCAGTTACATCGAAAGGTAAGTTGCCGTGGCGGTCTTTCAGATACTCCTCCTGTCCCGCGGGGTACAAGAGCCATTTCTTTCTCCCACATATGTTGGCTGACCAGCTATAGGAACGGAAGACATCAGCATGGAATGGAGTCCTGGGGGGCAAAGCAGAGGTTTAATTAAAGACAACGCCTAAAAGCTGTAAGATGAATTAAAGTCTCTGAGAACCAGCCATACAGAGAGAAATCAAACTTTACTATGCAAATCTGATCCCAAACTATCATCCTCTTCATTTAATTTTTTTTAAGTACTAAAAGGCCACTATATCAACATAGTATTGCAGTGTTTTATAAACTCTATCCTTCTCCATCAGTTAGTTTTGAATCTGTCCCACAAATACCTCAATGGCAAGAGATTCTGTGATGTGAACTGATGGGAACACTGTAAATGTAACTTTATTACCAATGCTGGATTTAATTTTCCACCTGCAAAATATTTGACCAACTCATCAACTCCCCTCCAAGGCTTCCGTTGACTCTGAATCACAAGAGGTTGATGATCCACAGGGAGTTTCTGCTCTATAACCTTATATAAGCTAGCTGACAACTTTTGCAGGTTTTGTGTGCACAATTCAGTGTTTTTCAAAGTGTAAAAGCACTTTAGCTGACTGTATAACGACAGCTCACATCCAGAATCAAATGAGCTCCTTGAGAAAAAAGACTGGCTGGGTTCAGGTAACACTATACTGTACGGCCACACGCTATCCTGAAGTGCAATGCCATAATCCTCTGTAATATTAAGTCTTAAAAATGAGTATGTGAGAATGCCAGAAACCACACTGTCTTACCATGAGCCCTTAGGTCCCATGTAGACAAACCGGTAATCGTCCACAGCGATAGCATCCCAGTATTCATTCAGCCAGTCGGATGAGAAATACACAGGGGTTGTATAAACATCTTGTTCGGGGAAAGCTCTGAAAAAGATAATATGTTGGAAATCGCTCTCAGAAAAATGCAGCGTTGCTGCTTCGACTTCAGTTCCCAAAACCCAATCACAGAGACCGATCAGGTCTCTAGCAGACCATTAATACTTTGCTGTCATTGCCTTTGTATCATTAACAACTCTGAGTGGCACACAAAATGCACACAATAGTGATTTTTGGTCTCCCAGGAAAGCTGTGAGGGTTAACTACCATTTGGGAGACTCCTAATTAGGGCAAAGAGAGATCCTAATAAACACATTCTCCTGAGATGAGGTGCCTGCAAGACTGGTTGTCCCACTGGATGCCAGGTTGGGGGTGTGAGGGTTAGGAGAGAAGCCAGGCTGTGGGATTTTGACAAGTGTGTGGCCTTCTCCCACAGGATGTGCTGCCCCTTTCCCTTTCTGTAGCAAGCCACAGCACCCGTGTCTGGGAAAGCAGACAAACAGGGAGGCACAGACTGGTAAACTTCATTTATTGTAAGTCACCAGCACACTCAAAAAATGAAAACAAGAGCTGATCACAAGCTGATTAAGAGCAGGATATGTTTAAGGAAGAAGAGATTTGAGTGAAAAGATGTAAAAGTCCTACACAGATGTGGGGAATGGACAATGCATCCACCTCGCAAGCAGCAGGCTGGAGGAGAAGGAAAGCCAGGACAGAGCAAAGAGAACTTGAACGACTGGGAAGGTTAACAGAAAAGAAAATGGATAATAAAGGATTATAATTCACACACACCCACTGAATTAAACATCATTAGAAACATCCCCCTTCTTTTCAAGACAGTTTGCAGCCAAAAAAAAGCCAAATGTTCCAGCCACACAGTTGCCACAGGGATAACATATAGTCATTTAAAATGTGGATGAAAAGGAAAGCGCTCAGGAACGTCAGCCTCTTTGGGAAAAAATGACCTGTTTAAGGGTCTTGTTGTGTAAAGTACCCCCAGAACAGAACAGTATAAGACTGATACTTTGGTGGGCAGGTGCTAATGAGCATTTAAACGCTCAGGCATTAGAAGACGAGCACTAAGGCTGGCAGCTCTCCGATGTGTGCGGCATGCAGGGGTTTCCACGGTGCTCTCTTACCTGCTCAGGTGCCAGTCCTTTAGATAAAGGCACCCTCGGGACGAGTGGTAGTCATTTTTAATGTACTCTTTCCAGTACTTTATATACTCCTTGAAGGGGAGCTGTTCCTTCGGGTTAGAATTGTACTCCTTGACATCGCAGTTGGCAACAGGTACTACAGCCTCTCCTGAAACGGAAACTCTTTGAGCCCACATGGGGACAGAAGAACTAATGCTGAAACTGAATTTCCTTCACCTTAGCCACTGCAGCAGCCTATCTGAACCCTCTCATGCCAAGTACAGTACAAACACAGAAAACAACAATTCCTAGTCCAGCTCTCACATCCAACACCATCATTCTAGGGGAACATGTTTCAGACCAGAAGTTATTTATTTAATGTGAACTGAATTTTCCTCTTCAACTACATTAGGACTGATTCCTACAAAATATATTAATATTTCACAGCCTGAAGAGAAATTCCACTGTAACTAGAGAATGCTTCCCCTTTGCCTGTGGAAAGTATCAGGCTGCCACTCTGGTTAAAGTTGAGAAAGTATTTAAATTGGTATCATTAAATTCTAGAACACTTTCAAGTTTATTTCATTATGGGAATAAATTTGAGATTGGAATCTGCGAAACATGTGAGTGAGTATAGAAAAAAAAAGTCTGGAGAACTGCTTGGTTTTGTCTAGAGGTTCTATTCCTAAGACTAAAAACCAGCTGTGTCACTTAGCATACACATTTTAGTTAGGTAATAAAAATGTGATGACTTACCAAACTTCTGCAGCAGATGATCAAAGTTAGGCTTTCCATCCCAAGTTACCCAATTTCTCCTGCTGCCCCAGTCTTCAGTGAATTTAGCTGAGAAAATACAGGGATGGTTGGGAATCAAATAATCCCGGAAAAAGTCCGAGTAAGTGAACGAGTCTACTTTTTCAATAAAGTCAACGTGTCCTCCGGGGAGGCAGAATGCACCCTGAGATGAACTGTTGTAGTCACGGAAAAAGGCAGTGGAACAGGCGAATGTTGCCCTGTCCATGCAGGCTGGATACCCTTCCTGGCTGAGCCAGCGTTCACCAGATGCTATGGCAAAAAAAAAAAAAAACAAAAAAACAAAAAACCAAAAAAACCCCAAAAAACCTGCTTTAAAACATGAGTTGAGTCTCTAACTCCATGAAAACCCCCAGGAAAATATAAACGACCAAAAGTAAACCAAGAAGTGGTGCAGGAGCATCCCACCACGCCGGGCTTAATTAGATTCTTCCATCGTTTATAAAGTTTAATGCTGGCGGGATATCTGCCCGCAAAGTCACCCTACGGGTGGCAAAGACATTGTTCTTCCCTCGTCACCTTCTTGCCAGGGCGACCACGTTCTCTGGGGATGACCACCAAAGCCTGGTTCCTTCCTAAAATAGCAGAAACATGAATTTCAGCGGGATAGCCGTGCTCAATTAATTAATTACAGGGGTGGAGGGAAAAAAAACCCTTAAATAGTTGGGGCCCTGGGGAAACCCTGCAGCCCAGCAACTGGACTGGGGTTCAGCCCTTTGTCAGGAGAAACTATAAGCTGTGGCACCCCCCCATCCCCCCAGACCTTTCTCTATGGGCCAAGGAGTAATTACAAGTTAAAAAAAAAGTAAAAAATCGTGAATAA
>NW_010122443.1:3810-5989 GCF_000699245.1 Pterocles gutturalis | reverse complement strand
ATTATTATTTTTCTTCGAGAGGAAACTTTATACAGACTGTGTGTTATGCTTTCTCCCAGCACTCAAGGTCAAATCAGCTGTTCTCTTCTCACTGTTCCCCACTGACTTCATATCACCCAAAAAAATAAATCCCTTCCCCGCTCTCTCACTGCAGATAATCCACAGCAGCAGAGAGGAAGGACAGAAGCGCAAGCAGACAGTGTGACATTACTGCCATTGCAGCCACGCACACTAAAGCCTCACGTCCAGGCAATGTGATCTTGTAGCATAAAGTTGCTAATTAGAATTGCCTAACGAAGGTGTGCCAAATGCTACCTCCTAATTGAAAGAAGTCGTGACTCACGGCAACCTTGTGCTATCCAGGGCTTCCAGATCCAAGTTCCTTATACTACAGGCCATGGCACTGGAGATAAACACCGCCAGTGGATTAACTTCATGCTGTTACTCAAAAGTGGCCAAACACACCACTGGTGAAGATTTGATGACTGCTCTCCAGTTCAGTAGTGAGTGCAGGATCAGAAGCTGTGGCTGAACATCTGGGGCTCAGCTGGACCTGACTTGATCCTCCTCAAGCACCCTGTGCCAGAAGGCTTGTGCTGAACACTGCCGTAGCTTGCTGCATGTTGAGAAAACCATGCAATGGTTGAGAAAGGGCATTTATGTTCACTGAAAAGGCTTCGTTGTGCATGGCAGAGGTTGTTTGCCTGTGCAGCATGCACTAAAAAAGCAACAGAAATGCAGTAAGGGCTAATCTTAACCTGAAAAACACTTCCCTTTGTCTCCTGATCGGACCCTTGGAATGAAAGCCTGGTCTCTGACACTGACTTTCCCTGTGGCCATAGGCAAATCAGCCTCAACTTCTTAGCCTCATACAGTGGGCGGAATAAACATTTCCTTTTAGTTGGCCAGCTCATGCCTGTGTTTCCTAGGCTTGGCCTGGGGAATAGCATGTCCCAGGGCCATTCCCAGTAAGGATTGTGGAGGTGGCTACCACAGCATGGAGGAGGAAAGGGAAGAGAATTTAGTTATGAGCCAAGTAGAGCTGATGTGCCAGGCAGACTCCAGAGTGCAATCCCAGATCTTTTAGTTATAAAGATATATATGGCCTGCATTTCCAGAACTGTAAACGAGACATCACATCATCAGGGTTGAGAGAGTAACACACTGAGGAAAGGGAGACAGGCCAAGGACATATTACAGTATTATCTTATTATTCCTTTACACTCTTTTTCAATCAGAATGTGTTCCCCATCCAGCATTTTACACATGATTATGGGCTCTTCGGGGGCAGAGACCATCTTTTAGCTGCATTTGTGCAGCCGCTGAAACAATGAGATCATGTCTTTGATGAGGATTTCCACACTCTGGGGATGCTAATGATGCCTGGATGCTCGCAGGAAGGGCAAAGGAGTGGTCCCCTGCTGAGATGATACTCGGCAGCAGAGTTGAAGGTCTGTGTGCTTGTATCGCTCATTCCAAGTTGGTGGGGGTTTGGTCACGGCCATCTAAGGAATGCCTGCATGATGTTTTGCAACCAGATAGCTCATTCCTCTGCCAAAGGTGTTCCCACATTGGGAAATGCTCACCAGTAGCCTCACCTGCATAAGAATTGCCCCTGCCACTGGAAGGTTTTGTGCCTATGTGTAACTGAAATGTGAGGTCTAAGGAAAATTGTCAGAAGTCTCTTTAAGGTGTCGGATGTCCTAGTTGAGGGTTATTTTCCCTCTTCAAGGCTAATGTAGGAAAGAATCACACCGTCAGCTCAGCCCTCCCATGAACTGCTGGCAGACTGTGTCCATAAGGGGAATGGAGGCGGTGGGATGAGCCGTGCTAGATTATGGAGCGTGGCCAGATGTGCTGAGGAGTTTGTGAAGCCTGTTCCTTGCTACAGGTTTGACACATGTGAGGGGACTGCTGTAGCACAGCTGGAGCTCCTTGCCATTGCTTTGAAATCTGCTCCTCCTCCTCCCTGTTTCCTAGCTGTGGGAGGCACTGCTCCGTCACTGTGGCATTGGTGGGTTTTGAGGCACTCTCTTTGCTCTCCCCACACTTGCAAGCAAGCTTTTCTTCACAGAACCATAGAATGGTTTGGGTTGGAAAGGACCATAAAGATCACCTGGTTCCAACCCACCTGCCATTGGCAGGGAGCCCCTCTACCACAGCATGGAGGACCACAGCA
>NW_010122443.1:0-3779 GCF_000699245.1 Pterocles gutturalis | reverse complement strand
CCTTGAACACCTCCAGGGATGGGGCATCCACAGCTTCTCTGGGCAACCTGTTCCAGTGCCTCACCACCCTCACAGTAAAAAACCTCCTAATATCTAAATCTACCCTCTTTCAGCTTAAAGCCGTTACCCCTTGTCCTGTTGCTACACTCCCTGATGACAAGTCCCTCCCCATCTCTCCTCTAGCCCCCTTTAAGTACTGGAAGGCTGCTATAAGGTCTCCCCAGAGCCTTCTCTTTACTAGGCTAACCAACCCCAACTCTCTTAGCCTGTCCTTGTATGGAAGGTACTCCAGCCGCCTGATCATCTTCGTGGCCCTCCTCTGGCCTTGCTCTAACAGGTCCATCATCCACACTTGTCTTTCTGTCCATCTGGACAGAAAGTACATCTGGATGATGTACTATGGCTTTTCCTTCTGTCCACTGTTTGCCCTGTCACTGTGCTCCAGGCTGCCTTAACCAGAGGGCTAAAGTGGGTTGGGGAGGGAGAGAAGCAGAGCAGGGAGATAGGAGTAGTAGTGGCCTCAAAAGGCTGCTCAGAGGCACCCAGAAGGAGCCACTTCTCTGTGTGCAACATCCTGGCCCATGCTTTACAGCCATGGGCAGGTGGTGATGGAGAAGTGCCTATAGGGAGGCATAAGTGACTCTGAGCTGAAGCTTTCCCATGCTTCACCCTCAACAGAGTGGAGCAGAGCAGAACAGTGCATGGATGTTACAAAGCACTGAGGAGTGTGTGATAAAAATGGCTCATTACACACTGGCCTGTGGCACATGCTGGGCTTATTCACCCCTGATACTCAGGGCCTTGACAGAGGGTGTGAGCTGGTAGGAGAAACAGCCATCCCCGCTGTAAATCCACTTTCCTCCTTGTCCTGGGGCCTGGAGACTTGTTGGGTCACATTTCTATACATCCTGCGTAACCTGAAGATCCCTGAAAAGCTACTGGTGTGTTTGACTGCACAGCTACAGACTGTCCAGCAGACCACACAAATCAGGGCATTCATGAAGGCCTTGTCGACCAGCTCTTCAGTTCTGCCTGGTAACTTCTTACAAAACCCTCTGAAATCAAAGAGAAAGAAATTGGGCAGCCCTGCTGAGGGTAAGCCTCTGTGACTAGTTAAAAAGGAACAATCCCCAATTAGCAGATGGTGCAGAGCCATCTGTGCTTATATGTAAGCTGCTGGACATGGACCACGTGAGGAGAGGAGAGCCTGGTGTCAGCTTCTTGTGAAAGCTATGGCCATGGCAGGACAGCAGGGTAAATGCTTGGGATGCTTATGGCAAGGTGAGGGCGGCCAGTCCCACATGGGCAGCAACATGTCAGACAAAGCAGGAAGGGTAGTGGGGAAGGAGACAATGGGGAAATGATGTATCAGTATGGTCATGATTGTGTCCAGGATATCTGCTCAGCTGAGAACTGGAGAAGCTGTCACATTTGTTATGTCACAAGTGACAGGATGGGAGAGTGGGGAATGGGAAGTCCATTGAAACTACAGAAGACAGTAACTCTCAGGGTTATATCTAGGAGGAGCAGGTGGAGTCAATCTCCATCACGAGCGGTCCTGCAGTTCACTGTTTCTCTTTTCCTTCACTTGGGGAAAGGAAAACCTGGTTCAAGGGAGCTTTGGCTTCTGTTTTGGACAGAGTTGGATATTTCACCTGCTTTATCTAAACCAGTCCACATTTTGCAGGGTCTCCTCCTGTAGTAGCATTTCCACATCACTAGTCACAGTTCTGTTTTGGTTTTTGTTGTTGCACAGATCTGAACTGTTTTTGCTTTTCCCAGAGGGAGAAATAAATGCATACTATTATATTGATGAAGAGCTGAGGTTTACACTGCATCCAGATGGGTCTGGTAGACAGTTCTGCAGTGCATTATGTTTTTGTCTTGCATGAACTGTCAGGTTTGGACCCCAGTGGTGCAAAGCAGAGCTCCTCAGCAAACAGCACACTTAGAGAGGACAGAGAGAGAGCAGCAGCCTTGGAAAATGACGCTTTCCTCCATCAAATGCTGGCTGATTGCATGAGACAACCCCAGATTTTGATACTTTTTTTTCCAGTAGCAATTGGAATTTTGGCCCATTGCAGCCATCTGCCCTCACACTGATTTTGGTGCTGGCTCCATGTCTTCCTTCCAGCAACCAGATCTTCTCCTGCCTGAGGTTAGGCTCAGGCCTGAGTGATAATACCACGCTCATGTGTTTTTCAAGGGCTGGATCGAACTGTAAAGGTGTCTGAACCTGGGAACAAATGTCCTGTTATGCACAGACACACTGCTGTGCTGATTTTTGATACACCCACTTTGTGCAGCCAAGGCACTGTCAGGCAGTCTGCGTTTAGCTGCCTGGGGCGCAATGGGGTGCTTTACGGGACTACAGGAGAGTATGCAAAGCTGTGGGAGGTTGGGTTCTCTTGTGAGAGCACTGCTTGCAATTAAAGCCCATAAAGTGACCAAAGGTTGTTACCTCTCTTCCGTATGAGATGCACAACCATCCGGGAAAAGGTAGTAACTGCCGACTTTGTCATTTTCCTAGGCTGTTTGCAGTCTTCCAGCTGGCTGTTAGCTCTCACAGTCATGTTGTTCTCCAAGCTGAGCTGTATTAATTGTCTGAGAGACCCAGCATCAGCTGCTTTATTGTAACCAAAACTTGCAACAAGTAATTAATTTTGTCTTGCTGTAATTGCTAGTAATAATACTTCCACCCATCAAAAGGTCTTGGTGCAAGAGGCAGGCACTCTTGGGCACAGCTGTGGCAGCCCATCGGAGGAGGACCTAGTGCTTGAGAGTTGAAGTACTCCTGGATTTTGGTGGTGCCAAGAGCAGCGCATGATAACATAGAAAGAAGGGAGCTGGTAACTCTCTTGGAAATTATGGGCCATGGCTCCTACCTGAGACAATTTCAAACAGATTACTAGCTGTACAGGGTCCAACTTCCCCCACCCCCCGCAACTGTCAGTTTGCTTTTTATATCCCACCTGATGTCCATTTCTCTGTTGGGTTTCTGTGCTCTGCTTAGGCTTGGTGGGTTCCCCCAACCATGTGGAGCTGAGTGATTTAGCAGCATGTGCATGTGGTTTGTAGTTTTTAAGTTATGAGATTTGTAAGCTATTATAAACAGAAAGACCCGGCCAAATCTTGCTGCCTGACTGAGCTATCAGCATCTCTAGATGTGTAGGAGAGGCTGTCCTTCCCGCGTGTTTATTTGTAACACAAGGGAAAGAAAATAAGGAAGCATAGTACCACATAATTTACCAAAGAGTGACAGCTAATTTGCATTTTAGCTAACACATCCAACAGCAAAATGCAATCGCTTTCACACATGCTCCAGGATTCCAACTACATGATCTTAGACACATGGGTTTGATGGACAACGAGTTTTACTGAAGCCCATTACAAATAAAGAAGAAATATGATGAGCCTCCAAGGAAGTTTTGAATGTTTGTGTGAGAAGGTTTGCATTACAAAAGACTTCTGCAAAAGGTGTCCCCATGTGAGCTCAGGATTTCTCTGCTGACAGGTTTGTCTGTACCCCTCCTGTGAGGTGACCAGTTGAACAGGTCCATAGTGGATGCTGAGAGATGGACAGGAGAGAAGAAAACTCCTAAAGAAAGGACCGACTCTGGGATGAAGAATCAGGAAATCAGGACAAAGACTGTGCTCATCTTGCTCTTGTGGACCCACTTAGAAATCCTCCTCTTACTGGTCATTTTAAATCCTGCTAGTCAAAAATAAGGTTTTTAAAATTTGTCTTTCCATAATATCTAGAGAAGCTGGTGTAGTAC
>NW_010122442.1:0-18421 GCF_000699245.1 Pterocles gutturalis | reverse complement strand
ATAGTAATAATTTATATGCAATTCTTAAAATAGTATAGAAAAGAAAATTAATAATTATAGTGACAGAATGGTGCTCCAGAATATGCTCTTACAGCCAAAAAATTGGAGATCCTGTTTCATTTTTAACTTATTAGGGCAATAACACGCTGTATCTAGAAAAAATAACTTTCAAAAAGTACTTAATTAAAAAGAAACCAATGAATGCATCGTAAGAATCCTGTGCATGTTTTGGAAGAGATAATTCTTCTTTTAGGATAAAAGAAAAGGCAATATGAAGTAATGTGCACTCAAACCTTACAGCTAGACTCACTTTGGCACAAAATTTATGACTATGTTGCAAAAACAAGTTCTTACTCTTAATCCCTCTGAAGCTTGGAGTCAAAGTCTTTGGGATAATGTCAGTTCCTGGCAATATACCACTGAGACCAAACAGTAGTACCACTACTCCCAGTTACCAAAATGGGTAGTGTAGATTGCAGGCATCAAACCAAGTATTGAAATTCTGATCAAAAGCATTAGCTTCAATTCTTACTGTTCTTAATTTTAAAAAATGGGGATGGAAATATGAGGTTTACAATTTCAAATATAGTTAAAAATGCATTATTCTGACATATCACTAGATTTAGGTGAAAGTGATTCCAAGAAATAGGGAAACTTGAAAAAAAACACTTTTTTTTTTTTTTTAAACATATCATCTCTGTAATTGTCACTGTATATAGGCAGAACAGGTGGCATTATGTCCTGCTATAACATATTAACATGAAGGCAAAGGAAAAAGGGAATAAAATACATCTTTCTAAAATGAATAGCATCACACAAAAACAATGGAAAAAAGAAATTCAGTGTTTTTAGATCCAAGATTCTGCCTAGGTTTTTCCTGACGATAAAATAAGGCAGTAGCATATAATTGCTATACACCAGGTTGCAAACTCTTCTCTAAACCCATGAATGTTTACTATTTTTAATGCTTATTAATGATGTCATAAAAACAATAATCCTAATAAACATACATTTGGTTCTTGTTATCCAAAGAGAATAAATTATTTCTTCTCTAAACAGATATATAGTCTCTAAAGCACTCACGACATGCTGCCCAATCCATATTTTAAAAAAACCCACACTTTAAATATAACTCGATGTTCTTCCTACCTCAGTTAATTGAAAGCATTCAGCACATTATCAGAAATTTCCCGAAGCTATTAAATTTTTAATTTAACTCTATTTGCAAGTCAGCTTTAAATTTGGAGGGAGATTTCAGAACCTTTATACGTAAAAATGGAAGCATGCAGGTTTTTGGCCAGAAATCAGTATCTCCAAGCAGTGAAATCCTATTTAATTGTTGAAGAAGAAATTTTATATTCAGTTGTATCTCTTAATATCCAGCATACCAAAAAACCAGTAGAATAGAGTAAAGCATACATTTGAAGTAATCTATAATAAGAACAGATATCGTAGTAGATGAACAAATACCTCCCATTCTAGCTTGCTTTGAGCTTTCATTATATATGAGACTTGTGCCTTGCTTACAACAGGAACCGATGTGTGGCCAGAAACTAGGAGTAAGAGTTATTCTATTCTTAAAGAAAACCCACTGTTGATCCAATTATTTTGAAATAGTGAGCAGCTACAGATAATTTCTTATATATACATAGCTAGAACTCGTTGCTCTGTCATGTCTTCCTCCTGGTGAGACCTCTGAATCCCTTTGGCTGGATTACTCTGCTTAAATTATATTCACAGGAAAGATGTTATAACTAACAAGAAGCTTGAAAACCTTTCACAGAACTGGTAACAACAGGTGGTATTCTGCACAACAATCCTCACTAGAAAAAGAAATTGGAATATAAGACACCAGTGGAAAAAAAGTCTAATAAACCAAAATATTTTTTTAAAGTTATCAACAGATGTTCACAGGTTCTCATACAAGCTGTTCCTGAACAACAATCACATAGAGGAATCCTGGTAGTTTGGAAGCTGGTATCTTCTGTTAAAGTAAAAAATTACAGACATTGGTTAACTTCCTCACTGTTTGAGTAAACATGAGCCTTCTTCACTTAGACATAACTGTTTCCCATAACTGCCAAAATGTTCAGTAATTCTGCAATATACATACTGTTTTATAACACTAAGTTGAGATCACCAGAATCAATTCATTCTCAACTTGGATTTAAAGTGCATATACAAGAAACAGTTGGCAGTCACAAAATGTACTAAATTGCTCTGGAATTTGCTCTGCTCTCTCTTAGTCTTGACCTTCCAGTCACATGTTGTTAAAATCTTCTGAGTGATTTTGAAAATTTTTTCTATTGTTAGACAATTCATTAAGTTAGTATAAAGGCACTAAAGACTGCTCGGAAGCGGCGGTGTCATTTTAAGCGATTTGTTCTACTTGCTGTAAAACCTTCTCTCACAATGTGAATATTAAATATAGGAATGAAGAGTGTTTATCTTTCCATTCCTAAGGTGGTATCCAGTATACATCAAACTATAGCTACAGGCTTTGCTGCACCTATTTAGCAATGTGGTATTTCCTCAGTAGTACAGCAAAGAATAAACCTTTAGCACAAGTGCCAAAGCAACTGATGCTCTTCTGAGGACCCAAACATTTAGACACTGAAAATACAACATACAGATGTGTAGATATTTCCTGCTATACAACTTTTTATGGCATCAGAAGAGTCACAGCTAAGAAACAGTCTAACATGCTAATGACCACAATGAGAGAAGAAACAGCGGTGATAGGATGTCCCACCTCTTTCTTCAGTTTGATTGTCTAAATCTATCAGATTAAAAATGTTTTGTTTTTCCAAAACAAAAATTTAGCTTATTTGGTGGAAGTTCAACAGCCATTGTCATCAAATCAATCCACTTACTATACAGGCATTGCGCTCACATCTTCAATAACCTCTCCGACAGGATCCCCCTCACCTATGTGCACAAGCCCTTGAAGCAGGAGAGAAGTTTGCAGTGAAGTTCTCGTTAATCTGAAATTTGTTCCTGAGATTTTATGTTTGGAGTTTCTGTGGTGGAATACAAGCTCTTGGCTACCAGAGTTCAAGCATATTTCTACAGTTGGCACACCAAAGACTTCTGTAGGTGGAAATTGATACCAACTAAATGAACAGAGTTTGATTTCTTTTTGTGTCTCTGATGAGCAGTGGGTCAGCCAAGTGTCTCCCGTACTACAGAAAGATGGCCTTCTGCTGTTCAGTTTCTCAGCTAGCTTGTGAGACTGGACAATTAGCTTCTTAATGATGGCAAGGCCCCTATGCCTTTACAACATTATCTTTTCTAATCATCACAATAAAGACGGCTGCCTTCAATCTTCCAGGGAAGAAAGGAGGATGGGCAAGAACTAATGGCTCCAACTAATGTGTTTCTTCTTTCTTGTGCTACAACGGCTCTTGTTTATCCTATCAGTGAAGAGGCTTGCCCCCTCATGCCTAATAATTGTGTACAGTACATTATGCAATAATAAATAAGATTACCTTGCTCTCCTCTGTAGGTTATTGATTTACATTTTTTGCAGGTTTCTGTTGACTTTAACAATGTAAGTACTGCAAAAACATATGCGATAATTACAAATTTTCTGCTTCTTTTGTATTACTTTCAGTAGCATAGCTTTTCACTTCCTCACATCCCAAATATTTAGAATTCATCTTTGCAGGTAGCATGAAAGGTTCACTGCCTCATCCGGGGAGGATGTCAGGAAAAAGTTTTCTTTCTTTAGCAGCTGATATTTTACCTCATTATTTTCTTTCTGCCTCCCAAGCATTTCTAGTTACACTGACTGTGTTGCCTGACTTGGTTTCTTTACACCTTTAAGCTTTCCACCTTCAAACCCTTCAGGTTTTCTGGAAAAGTGCTGTACATCTCAGGATATCCAGTAGGGCTGGGTAGGACCACCAAAGTACAGCATATATATGAGGGTGTGCTAGAAACATAAAAGACACAAACCATCCTCTACTGTCATTCATAGATTTCTTTCATTAACTCTCCTTCTAAAAGGGGAAGGCTAAAACCTCCTTGTGGAAGAGTGAGAATGAGCGAAAAGCAGGAGTTTCTATGTCTGCTAAGAGCCAGGTGGCATAAACTACCTTCAAGAAAAACAGATGCTTGAAACAAGCAGTGGTGGGACACCACATTAGCCTGGCACAACAGTCTCTCCAAAACTGAAAGGAGAGGTGACTGTAGCACCAGACTTGATAATTACTGGGTGATACTATGTCAAGCTCAGTCTGGAGGTTAGACCCATGTTCTTGAACTGTTTTATGGTTGACATAGCTCTCCTTTCTGTTTGAACATGACACTAATTTTCTACCCTCAAACTTTCTTCCACATTATTCACCCCTCCCCTCCACACCATAATTGCTACCTTACACAGGGAACACTGAGCTATACTGGGCAAAGCTCTAGTTCTGTACTTTTCATTTTTTAATAGCTTTTACAATTCATTTACACCAGAACACCAAAGAAGTACATAATACAAATGCTGATAAATAATACACACACCCCAGGCCCCTAATCAAACTGATTGGGAAATACTTGTACTTGACTCAAAGATTTCAACACAGGGAGACAAATGTAAAAACTCACTGGAAATGCAAAGTAATACCAAAATTTAAAAATCTACTTTAATCAAACTTTCACCACTAATTTGCAGAAGTTAATATATATGGTAAAAAGCTGAAGCTCACCCAAAATGAGCAATCTTTAATTTACTTTTTAATTATTTTATTTTCACTTTTTATATTACTTTCCTTTGGAGTGAAGAAAAACCAATACTGCTGCTCCAGTTAGGTAGAACTGGAATAATCACAAAACCAGTAAGTCAAAAAGTATGTGTGATGGGATTTCACTGAGGAATGACCTGATTTTCATTTTGTGTTTTCCCCACAGTGATAAACATTGGTTTCCTTTTTACTGAAGTGTGCAACCTACAGTAGTAAAACATTGTCCAGAAAAGTGCAGTGGGTCAAAGTTCAACGGCATTTTTAAATGTTTCCCAAAGAATAAGGTTAATTTTTAACTTTCCTTGAAAAATGTCAAGCTCATAATTAAATATACTGTTAATATAATCCCCTCCCAAACCAACACACTTAATAAGAAGCAAAAAAAGATCAACACAAACTTATCACAAGTTAGAATTTCAATTGAGATCTGAATCCACAAAAGACATAATAAAAAGGAAAGATTAACACATAGAGTTACAACAAGTTTCATCTGTTTTCATCAAAATCCATCAAAAGCACCACAGGACTCAGTGGCTTTAGAGAGTCCATTTTTTCCAGGGTAATGTTTTATGGTAACACAGCAGTATGAAGTAGATATGCTTGAATTGTTTGGATGTTAGACATGGTTCATAACCATACCTGCTCTGGCAGGGGGATTGGACTAGATGATCTTTCGAGGTCCCCTCCAATCTCTAACATTCTGTGTTTCTGTGATTCTGTGATCTTAATTTACAGTATTTCACACTAATAATAAGTGTTGCAAGCCTGGTGATACACTAGGACATTTAACTCATTGCACTGACATTTTTCTGCCTCTCTGAACAACAAAGAAAATAAGTTTTATTAAACATTCAGATACTCACAGAGATATTAAAAAAGGAACCTTGTAATTTTTTTTGTTTATTTGTTTTGTTCTTATATATCACACATATTACAAAATGAAAGACATACACATCACTGGGGTCTAACCACAGTTAGTTCTATAATTTTTGATCCAGCATCTTGCTAAAGTAGCTTTACATGAAAGAATGCATGCTAAGGGCAAAAATAAGTATTAACTTGGGTGTGATACTGTTTGCAGCCCAGACCCTTTGGGTTCAGATTTATGCAATATGGTAAAAAGACAAAAACCACAAACAACAAACTCCTAGAAAGAGCATCGTCTTTATGAAGGCAACAGTAAAAACATTTTGAAATGGTTATATGCCTGGCTTTTGCAGACAATAGTGCATGTATCATTCATATGAGATGTACATGATTTTACAGTGTAAACAGAGGAAAGAATGAAGATGTATTACAAACCTTATGCATGAATGAGTAAATTATTTAAAAGAATGTCTTCTCACCTCTTTAGTGAGGCATATCAGCTATATTTTAAAGTTATACCAGCATAAATAAATGCAATATACACATTTGCTTTTTACGTGCTTCGCCAGTTTGGAGAAGTCTTGCAGACTTGACTGGCCTTACAATAGCTTTGTTTATGAGAACAGATGAGGTGGCAGCCAAGGTGTGTACATGCTGCCTGTAATACCAACCTCCTTCACAGAACTAAGGTAACTGCTGGAAACACCAGACTACTGCTCCTTCCCTAACAAAACAGATGCTCCTACACAGCCTCCCCAAGGTTGAATGAAGAAGAATATGCTCACATTGTTAATTTAAACAATTAACTAGGCTTTCATTGTATAATTAGTGATTGCACTGACCATCTAACAGGGAAAATTTTGAATTGCAGATTTGAAAAATACTGCCTCTCCTATCTGGCTCACTGTCCAACCTGTGGATTTATTATATTGCTCTAGGATACCCTGCACAGATCAGCAGGAGAATATATTAGTCTGAGGATGCAGAAATTACAGCGGTGCAGCTGGCCTGATGGCAACTGTAGTTAAAAACATTATATGAACAGTTGCCCCAATAGGAAATCATCCATAAGGACCTGTTTTTTGCAAAACAAAATAAGCAGTAAAAAAAAAAAACTTTTTTTTTTTTTTTCTTTTTCTTTTTCTTTTTCCTTCCCCTTCCAAACCCAGCAGCTGGTTAGGATTTCCGCTTTGTCTCATTTATAAGACATAAGCAGGTAGAGTCTTGGCTTGGGGAGAAGAGTGGCAAAATTTAAGCACCAAGTTTGTCTCAATCATTTAAGCAATGTATTATGTGTGAAAACATCATTAAGCAGTGACTGCCGTAAACTTTGCTTTCTGCACACTGCAGTAGTAATACAAGTAGAGAATTTCCCACATTTGATATCCTATCCAGAAGCAGGAATAAATGACCTCCAACAAATATTTAGTATGCTTAATATACCATGCCAGTGAATGAGGTGATGATTAATTAAAATAAAAATCTTATTTGTTCATCTTGTGAGAGATGAAGATTCAGATTTGGAAACACAAATTATTTCAATCTTAAAATTACAGAAGTGCTTTAACAAAAACCAGTCTTTCTAGAGATCACATTTCTAATTACTTTCTTACCACAAGGCTTTTTCCACTCTTGCAAAAACTGTTGACTGTGATGGAATAAGCTATTTCAAGATTTTAACAGTCCATTTTATAAATGGACTAAAATGCTGTGTTGGACATAGTGGGGAAAACTTTGCTAGTGGGGTCTGCAGAGCACCAAGCACCATCAGTTCCTGCCATCTCTGTCATGGACAAAACCGACCTACCACATGCCAAAGCTGCATCCCACCACAGAAGCATACAGCACCTCTGTGAAAACAAGTTTAAGAAAGAGCAGTAACTTCTAGGGGCAGGAGACACCCAAGCAGGGGAAGACACAGGGAAGATGACCCAGGATGAGGTGCACCCCTGAGGGGAGCTGTCCCCCAGGGAGGAAACCCTGCCAGAGCTGGCAGATGCCCCACAAAGGGTCTGCAGCCAGTGGGGGAATTTGTGCCAGAGCAGGTGAGAGGAGTAAGAAACAAAGAGAGGCAAAAGGAAGGAGCTGCTGCATGCTGACCTCATCTCCAGGACTAGCCATCGCTTCACCAAGGGGACCAACTGCAACGTGTGTCATGAGGCTTAGGAGGTGAGGAAAGGAGGAGGAGAGGCATCTGGAGTGAAGGAGAGGTGTTTTCTCTAATTTCTTGTTTTTCTTCTTTCTTTCTCAATACTGGAATCAGTAATTAAAAGCTAATGTTAAGTGGCAATAAATTAAGTAAATTTCCCTGACTTGAGACTGTTGTACCCTGTGGTAAATGCCCACCACAAGAAAATAAAATTCATTCTGAGTATGCAAAGGAGCATTCAGAATCATACATTTCTTTAACTTTCCCCTGTTTTTTTTAGATCATGCAAAATTAAGATTTATATAGTATTCATCTGTTTGTATGAAATTAAACCATTCAGGAAAAGAGATGCAGTTGGTTCGATAACAAAGATCTGTAAGAATATAAATAACTTTACTTTTGTCAAATTAATGGTTTGAGATTAAAGAAAAATATAATTGTTCCCACACCTCCCATGCTGGTATTTGTGAAATGGATGACTCAATTTTAATTTTTGAAATAAAAATTTGTTTTTCATTTTATAATAAATTATGCATTATATTTTAAAATAATCCACAGTGAAACAGATTAGCCTACCTGTTAACTTGCAATGAGTCATCTATAATGCCTTTAGTAAAATTGAAGTAAATGTCACTGTGTCAAAATAATATTATTTGGTCTGCTGTTTAAACCTGACTTGTCTGCGAGATACATTCAGCATCGGAACACTTAATGTCTTTTAGATGACTAAGGCAGATCAGGCCACATGGCCAAATGCCTAAGGTAGATCATACTATATGGCCAAATGTCTAACTCAGCATCCAGGAGTTGAAACAGGGGAGTTTTAGCAGCTACTCTGAGACAGAGATATGGCTAATATCCCGAAGGGAAAGTCCTGAAGAGTACGGGTTAAGAAAGCAAAACGTTAATTTGAGATGAGGGATTGCAGAGAGGAGATAGTCAGATGTTCATGCCCACCAAGGTATCAAATCCTCAGTCTTGGTGAAGAATTTATCATTACAGGATAGAAACAGAAAGATACAGGTCTCGGCACCTCTCATTTAATCTTCAGCCTTTCAGGAGGCCTGCATCCATTGCTTAGCCTCAGATAACACAGGAATCAATACAGGACTATATTAAGAGATGGAACAAGATAACACATGTTATTACCTTAACAATTATAAGGGACAACTGTTGGGCAGAATTACCCAGCTTACCTTAATTATAGTAAAAGGAAGTAAGATGACCAAGACACATCACAGATGAAAAGACTATCAGAAATGAGCTTGTAATTTAAAAGAGAAAAGGCAAAAAGCCAGCTATTACAAACTTGCCAATAGATGAATTTGATTTTTGACTTGGACAACTTTATATTGTCTTTGGGATATATTCATTACTTTGGGATAATTTAATTTAATAATGGATTAGGATGATTTTATATTGGTGATAAAATAAGGTTTCTGAACTGAGACTATGTTCATCTGGCATTTAACCTCTTTTCATGAGAAAACTTCTGATCTGCAGATATCCAGTAACCTTCTCTGAAACTTACTTTCTGAACTTAGTTAAATGAGACATTCCCTTATGGCTTAATTTCCTATCAGCATTCTCGGAAATACATTTTCAGTTTTAAACATAGGTACCTAACTCCACCTTCTGTTTTTATTTTCCTTATTACCCCCCCAATCCTAAAAAAGCATTAATTCCATGCAATCTAACACATGCATCTTCCATATCATATCTGCATTACACTGATCTTTATTTCTGCATCACATTGTCTGTTTAAAGTAAAAATTGATTTTAAAAAAATCAGTTACTGAGAGTCTACATTCCTTGAATTTTCTTGATTCGCAGGTGCCATCTGAGAGGTCAAAAGGGGACTTAAAAGGTAGAATATTTCATGGTTCTTAAGACAGCATCTACTAAAATAAACTTTTCATCATCTTAATGTAAATAAGATGTAATGGTCATTGACAGTTAAAAAAGAGGTATCAGTAAACCAGACAGTAAAGTGAACAGCAGGACAATGTGCTATGTTCTCTGTGCAAAAATACAAGCTGTACCTGCAAAACTGTTTTAGCCAGAAAAATTGTTGGGTTAAACACAAGCCTAAATAGACAATAGCTTCAAATATTCAAGAGATCAACAAAGAGGTGTTCCTTTTGGCTTTTAGATACACAGAAAACCCTCTTGTTGAAATATTTAAAAAAAAATTACCTCCATGGTACAGTTTTGATATTGATTTTTATGCAGATCACTGAATTTCACAGGCAAGGTAACACACTTCTATATATGGTTTAAAACAAAATTAATAAGCTCAAGCCAGTATACCTGCTGAAAGATTGACTTAAGGGCCTGTCTAAACTCTAAGACAGGACACCTCTCCAAGAAGTGTGATGGGTTTTTTCGTGATTAAAGATTCAAAGAAATTCAAAGGAAGGTCCCCCTCTTTCCTCCTGGAAATCCATTTATATAATGATATATTTGACTTTTCAGTTGGATTCCCAAATGCCAAAAAAACTATGGTCAAGTTCTTCTGTCTTCTACTCATTCAGGCAGCCTAGTATGTAACGGGGAAGAAGTGGAAGCAGAGGAGTTTCTTATCTCAGTTAGAACAGTGACCATAACAAACTGTGTTGCTAAACAATTTTTGTTCTCAAATGTGGAGACTGAAACAAATGTACTGTGATCAGTAAAAGAAAGCTGCATGAGGTGACGCATTCTAGTGTTTAAAAAAGAAAAGAAACCAATGTTTTAAAACACTTTCTAGCTGGCTGGGGCTTCCCTGCAAAGAATGTAGTTTGCTAAAACATTCCACAGTGCAAAATGGTAAGTTACATGCAATTTTTGTGACTCTGTAAGAAAAAACATTTTTAGAAAGTGTTTTTTGTACTTAATATTCACATTTATTTTTCTTCCCTTGCACCTTTTCACTTTTTTTTTGAGGGATTGACTCCCTTTTGTGCACTACGGTTGATAATTGGTGATCTTTTCAGCAAGAGTTTTTGCATGTACTTTTTTAAGCAATGTTGTTTTTCAAAACAGTAGAAATTTGAATAGTAATTGAGATCTGCATCATATTTGTCTCAAGTGTTAATCTCTATCAGTGAATACGAAAAATATAAATGATATTGCATGGACTATGGTCATAGGACTTAATAAGCACTGTTTTAACTTCTGTCATAACTTTAGGTGGTTCATGTCAGAGTCTGAAAAACAAAATTAGAAGTAAAAAGAGTTCCAAGATATTATCAATTTTTGTATAAATGGAAATAACAACAAAATTTAGAGATACTAATTAACCATCAACATCTGCAATCAAGATATTTATGTCTCATGTTTCAAATTACTATAAAACAACACAACCGTACACAATAACCATTTTCAAAGTTCTGTTATTAACTATACTTGACACGGAATTCCTGCATTCCACTACAGTTTGTCAACCCAAGAATAGTAACTAAAAAACCCCCACAACCCTAATAGACTTCTCTGAGCATTTTCTTCTTTCAGCTTTTCCCGAAAACATTAATGTTTACATTTCCATGATTTTTTTTCACACTTTCCAGACATCATTACCTTATAAAATGTTAGTCTTTCAATTTAGCTTAGAGTTTTTTAGAACAATTAAATACACAAACAATTTTTTATTAATTTGCAATACCTGATTTTTATGTCTAAAATATTAAATAAAGAATATCATAACACTACAAATTCCTCTACTATATTTTAAAAAAGGTATCATCAAACTCTCTTCTCTTTCTCCTCTCTCTTCCTAATCCTTACACAGAGTGGCAACCAGAATTTTGATTTGTTTAGAAGCCTGAGAGACCGTAGGAATCCTTTGGCAAAAGAGTGTGAGAATTGCTACTAGATACAATAAGCTGTAAATTAAGTCCACATCTACTTTCTTCCTTTTTTTTTTTTTTTTGAGTGTTATCAGCTGAATCTATCAGTTAAGACAGACTGCATCATTCTATCAGCTAGTCACCCAGGCCTTAATCCTAAGAGTCATTTTACAGTCCAGCTTTTGGCTGAGATAGCAATTTAGTTCACACCCAGATGGCCAGCACATTGAAAATCAGTTTCAAAGGTGAATTTCAGAGTTTAGGAAGTAAGGAACAACGTCAACTCTCTAACACACACTGGCTTTAAAGAATACTATCTTCATGTAGTCCATTTCTAATACAGAACCTACTAAATTATCTGGGCAGAGCATCTGTTTTTCTGCATATGTACCTGCTCATGTGAGACAATATACATATATGATGGATTAGTTGTTTATTAATGCAGAGATGCATGTTAATATGCACCACAGAAAAAGTAATGATAAATAAAATCAAAATGCCACTAGTCTAATTTTTAAAAACCAAATACCTAGAAGTATCTAGGTGTGTTCCTAAATCAGGGATTAGAAACCAGATAATCCAATGTAAGACATATACATGCTGATTAGCTAGCCAGGAAAAAAAAAAGCCCTATCCAGAAAATGGATGCTATTTTATCTCACTTTGAACTGGAGAGTAAACCAGTATGGAGTACTGCATGTAAAAGCCATCTAGGTACAATCAAAAGTCATTTTCATCAGCACAGATGTCCCAAATTGACCACCATAATGTGATGGATTAAATGGGCCCTGGAATTAATCACATATGAAAGAACTTCTCTTGAATGGTGGAATCATATGGGACCTCCACCTGCTGAGATGTTATTGATGCACTATCCGAACAGCTTTCTAAAATGCCGAAAATAAGTCTCTGTCTTGGAACAGTTTTCACTCAGAATTCGAAGAATGCAGGCAAATATGGCAAGGAATACTAACTGTATGCAATTAACTATTTTGAAAGGCAAATAATTCTGGCATAGTAGAGCCTCTTCAGTCAAAATGAAGAGTTTTTAGTAATTTCTAATCTCGGTGATGAAAGACTTGATTGTAAAACATAAGGCAAATGAAAAGAACAACAAAAAAATTGAGAAGTGGTAAGGGGTACTGTCATGTTTTTCTCCCTGTTTTTCTCAAACTGCAAAATCTATTCAAGCTAGGGGACTGGAAAGCAAATGTCATGTTTGCAAAACAAAAGAGGAAAACATCACCAGATTCATAGGGCATACGAATACATTTAAATCTATTTGATCTTCTCTGCTAAATCTATAGTGAGCTAACGTAACTTCCAAGGTAGGTCGAAGAAGCATACCATCATGGTAAAGTGTCATCATGTGAGTCAATACAGAACCCACGAGTCATTAGGTCATTAGGGGCAACAGCACAGAAGACAGACCTTAAAATATGACCTTGGGCATACAGAACTTGTCTTAAAAAATATAAATATAAAGGGGAACAGTGCAATCCTATCTCAAAAAAAGTCTCTTTCTAGATGAGATTCAATATGTATTAGATATAAGTACACAGAGACATAAGAATACTGTGTGATAACTGTTTTGTTTTGTCCTGTTTATTTTATATCCATTTAGGCTTTTCACAGAAATTAACCTAAATGGCATACATGACTCAGCTTCAAATTCTTTGCCATCTTTCCTTTTTTCATGAGGTCACCCTAGAAATACGTGCAGGGGCACCTCTCTACAATATTTTCACAGGATTCAAGAAGTTTCCTTCTTCCCTTACATGCTTCATAGAGTTAAGATCTTTAATCTTAATCTTTTTTAATTTTTTCCTGAATAAATTACAGTAGAGCCCAAGTGATTTTTATGTTTCCTCTGAGGCTTTGAAAACTGCACCTTGGCTGTGTTGGGAAAACAACTATCACCCGTGCCAGGGAGCCCGACCCAATGTCAACTAAAAAATTTCTAAGAATGGGATTGATTGTCAAAACCATAAAAGAGGCCAATGATTAGAGTAACCATCTGGCAAGTCCTTTCTCTCCCTAAATCAGACCAAACACCTCAACTGAGTACTCTGCCCATCAAGGCAATCAGTTTTCTCTCTTTATTACAATAACTATTTTTACAAAATAGAACACTTCCATCATGAATAGACTGAGAAAGACCATCCCTCCAATAATGAAGAACTGTTGTTTAAGGGATTTGCACTAGGTTAAAATTCTTGATTTCATCTTCTGTAAGAAGGTCTGGAATATACCTCATTAGAGTTATTCAGAAAGCAAAATGAAGAGAGAGACTTTGAGATACTGATCATGAAATATAATACAAAATCAGGTGCAATGAGTTAGACTAACGCTTGATGTAATCCAACATTCTGCCTCCAACAGTGGCCAACAACAAACACTTCTGGAAGAGCATAAGCATAGGGCAGATGTATTGAAATACTTTTCCAGAAGCCTGGGTTAGCCTCTAGCAATTTATTGGCCAGAGTCTCCCTGAGCAGGAGGTGATGCTTTCCATGACCAAACCTTTCACATTCCCTGTCTTTCTTTAAAGCTGGAAAGTTTTTACTTTCACTATAATGGGAAAAAAAATTCTGAGGTCTAAAGGAGGAAGAAATTTCTAAAATCAGGTTTGAGCAAGGGTGAAGCTTTCATATTCGGGAGATGCTGGCATCTAGTTTAGATATCTGGCAACCAGATTCAAAGATAAATTTAAGAAGCATATACAATGTCCTAGTCTTCAATAAATGTTTATTTACAGGAGCAAAGCTGAGCTCTTCCAGCTGTACAACTGTTGTCATCTTTGTAAAGGAATCCTGTCTGAATTTTCCTCTTCATTGCAAGTAAAAATCTCTCTCACTACAGGGGAAGAGGACACAATCTAATCACTTCAGTAATGCTGCCTTCTATTAATTTTTTCTGTGAGAGAGAATAAGCAAGCACTAAGTATCTAAACCTACGTTATTTAACCTTCTGACAGCACTTCTTTTAGGAGCAGACAATTCCCTGTCACAGTCTACTTCCAGCAAGAAAACCAAGATTATTCATATACACAAGGGCAAACTCTTACTTTACAATCAGAACTTTACGATTTTATTAAGGGAAACTAAAGCAAAATAAATTTGTGTAAATTAATTTTATATTCTACTAGTAATGTGGAAATCTCCGTAAGGTTGATTGAACAACCTATCCAATGTGACTATGACTTGCAGTCGATTTAGCTGTTTAAGAAGGTGGAAACTCTGAAGGTTTTCCTGCAGTTAGGAGGTTTCCAATGGTTTTCTTCCCCCACATGGACTCTGCAATGTCTAACTGGGATTGATCTCTTGTCTGTTTTCTCTCTAATGGGGCACTCAGAGGTCATATGTGTTCTCCTTCCATGGAGCTTGTAAGAACATAATTATTTTTGAGACCTCGAGTCCCTGTTAAATTTAGTTGAAGCACTCATGTTTCAAAGTCATTGAGGAGGTGGGAGAGAAGCAGATGGAAATGCACAAGTGCATAATGTGACTGCAAGACTTTGTATCCACAGAAAATCAGTTGAAAACATTAAACAAATATATTGTACCACTGCCCATTTTTAGACTGATGGAATTCGGTTATATCAACTAGAATTGAAAATTCTCTGATGACTGCTAACAACTCTCCTTATGGAAGAAGAATTCTGCTGATCTGGAGCTGGCACACCCTGCCTGCTCACCCCCATCTTCCTGGGATCACACATAGCACGTCAGGCATTTCTTGGCAGGGTATTCTGATAATCCTGAACAGCCCAATCTTTTGTAGCACTGCCAGACAAGCATGTACTGAAATATCCCCCTTCTAACCTGTTTCCAGAAATCACAAGAACATTGAGAAGCCAATCAGGGAATCTGGCTCCATGTGTTCAAGTAACCAGGTTTTGGTTGCAGTATTACCCTGAACAGCGAACTCTACCATGAATGCTGAGAGATATCTAACACCAATACAACTCAGACTCATTTTCATTTTGGATTCATTACTTTCTAGTTAAAAGAATTCAAGACTTTTCCTGGTTATCTAAGAACACATCTCCTTACTTGCATGGTATTTATGCCAGATAATAAAACAGAGGCTTTGGTAATAATTTTTTACCTGATCCCTTCAATACTGTGTAATTGCTAATAGTTATTTCAGTTGCTGCTGTAAATCTAGTTTATAAGCTATGATTTGGGAGTGTGCAGTTAACAACATTTAAGAGAGTGCCAGTATCTAGTAAAAAATTGTTATGATTGATGCAACATAAAGTTAAAAACACAATAACACTCTAAAGTTTTGATTCAAACAAGCAAACACGCAAAATTACAAAGAATCTGTATAAGTGAAATGAGAAATGGAAGCTGTTCCTTTTCTTTTTTCAAGCTTTCTTCCATTCTGTCTGTGTTTCTAATATAAAAATCAAATTATATAATATATAATTTATCTTTTCTGTGTTAGTCCATCTTTCATTTACCATGCATTATAGTAGACAAACCATCATTTATTTTCTCATTGAACTGCCACCCATAACAATAATTTAGAACCAGCTAATAAACATTATGGTTTGTTAGAACTGCTACCGATTAAATCTTAAGTGTCTAAAACATACAAATATAAACAGAATGTAATTAGAGCTATTTAAAGAATCCATTTTTAACTTAGATTAACCATACTTTCCATTTGCTAGGGATAAACACTCATAAATGAAACCCATTGCTGAACGAGAAGCAATTACTTCCGTTTAAAATATTAATACATACTGCCTTTTAAAAAGCCGAGGAAAATCATTTATGTACTGTACAATACAATCTTGATTCATACTGAGAATTAAAATGGGATGGCATTCTGAATCCTTAGCAAGCTGCAATCATCTTGGAGGTGCAGTTTGTTCCTATCCATTTATAAGTCCATTAAACTATTTTCTCCAATTAGTACTGCTCTCAAATAATTATTATAAAATACATATACATGTTTTTTTGTATTTTTAAGCTAATAAGCTGCCCCCCCCCAACTTTGCTGACTAGCTCTCTTGCAACACCCCTTCTTAGTAATACCCGAGACATGTTAGTAATGCAAACTAATTACTGATATACAGCATACTAAATCCAGACTGGATAGACCCTCAAGCTTATTCCAGATTGCAGGTCTAGAAATGTACACATACATACATATGTATACACATATGCACCAGGAATAGCAGATCTATGTTGGATTATAATAAGTACCTGATTACAAAAGACTTCTAAGTTCTGGAGATAGTTTATTTCAGGAAAATGTTTTATATTTTGATGCTATGATTTTCTTCTGGTTAGACTATTACTTGGTTCTTTCTAAGCATGTGTTATACATTACATTTAAAGGTGTAATTTTGAGCTAAATCATACAAAGTCTTATTTCTTCATGCTGATGCACTGATAAAGTATTAAGTGTTTTGCTTTCTCTACTGCTGCACTAGACCCCGTCACCAGAAAGGGCAAAACCATGGATCTGACAGTGCTGTAAGCCAGGCTTTCATTAGCCATGTTTTTGTGTCACAGTTGGGGCCCTCCCTCCTTCAGCCTCAGGACAACAAAGACTGTATTTTTTAACAGGTAGCAATAAGATTATTGATATCTTAAACCAGATTTTTTGTTTATTCCTCCTTATAAGCTGTCACCTCACACACTACAATTTACCTGGTTACACAGCTCTGTAAGTACACTCAAGTGTATAGAAACTGAGAATGGGAATTCCTCCCTCATCATTTACAAAGTCATGATCTACTGTTTTAATACTTTCACCAATCCTTCACTCTAAGAAAGCACAATTATAACTGATATAAGAAGTTTAGCAGATAACGTTTACGTTCTAATTGAAGCGGTATTTTTATGTTTATATTTAAGTGTATGTTAAAGGCAATTAGGAATTGAGCAAAGTGAATATTTAATTATGTGCAATTAGAGTGGAACTGTAGACAAATAGTATTGTATTACTGGCAAACTTTAACCATGTGATAAATTATGGCAATTATAGGCAAAGTAATAATGATTTTCAAGCAAACAATATAAATGAGAATGTGTTCAGTATTCACAACAATCAAAGTTCAGTCTATTAATCTGTGTTTAAACTGTCTGCAATTCACAGACATGCAAATCATTACTACGAGTCTTTTGATAAAACATGCTTATTTTCAGCTCTACTTCGTAGTATACACTTTTGCATACCTATCAGCGTGTCCCTCCTCTGCTTAGTTTTCCTGAGGCATTTCAGGACATCAGCTGCCTCAACTGACTGCCTGGTGACTCTGCAGGCAGCGTCTTGGAGGGTGTGATGGACTGCTGGGTGGAACCTACAGCTGAAAGGAGCATTTCAGACTCTCCAGTTTATACCCTCCTATAGTAGAGCAAGTCTCCTCTCATTAGTTATTTAACTTAACATGCCAAGCTCTATACTGTAAAAATTTAACAAATATTCCCTGCAGCTGTCTCTCCTGCACTGTCAGTAACCTTGGGTGGAAACGTGGGGCAAAGCAACGCAGTTGCCAGAGCACAAAGATTTCCCGGACTCTGAGCAACCCTATCTGTAAAAGCCCGCCACTGATGTGAATCTTAAAAAAAAAAGTAACCGGGCATTTGAAAGCGCAAGCAAGCGGCTATGATTTGAGCAGAGCAACGCAAGGAGGCAAACACACGCCTACAGACGCGGCGCAGTAACGCCTGAAGCCAGCTCCAGCGCCCGGCCGAGTGCCCCTGCGGTGCGGACACGCCGCTCTCCCTCTGCTCCACCGGAACCGCCCGGATTTCAACAGGCGTGGGATGTCCGGAACCCTGACAAAGGCGGGCGGGCGGGGCCTGAGCCTCCCCCGCCGCCCC
>NW_010122441.1:0-902 GCF_000699245.1 Pterocles gutturalis | reverse complement strand
CGGAGATAACGATTTGAGCGTCCCAGGCCAGGGGGGGAGGTGGGGAAGGCCCCGGGAGAGCGATACAGAGCCAGGAGAGAGCACCGAAACCGAAAGCGGAGCGAAGGCAAAAGAGAGCACTCTTCCGGGTATTCTTACCTATATACTGGGCATGACGTGCATGATATGGAATAAATCATTGACTATTCTGAGTTTCAGTCTTAACATAAGGGCAAATCCTACGCTAGCAACCGGCTGTGCCTCTTTGCTCGTCTGCTGACCTTGGCAGCAGGACAAAACATTATTCTCTTATCAGCTCCTCTGAGCATAAATCCAAAACACAGCCTCTTGCTAGCTATTTATGAAGAAGAAGGAGAAAAAAAAAACTGAGTTAACTTTAAGCAGTCTGTACTTAACCCACAACAATATTTAATGAGAATTGTCAAAGGGAAAGAACAGAATCATTCCAAGAACTGGGCAGAGGGTATTACTATGGAGAGGTTAAATGCTACAGCGATATCATGCAACTTGTGTGATTTGGACTTGACCTAGTTAATGTCCTCTCTTGTGGATAATTGGAAAGTTCCCACTAGAATTTTGACAAGCCAGCATCCTTCATTGCCACTTAGTCACAGATTAATCCCACTTCATCAAGATACAGTGAGAGCATTTTCTTTCGGTTGGTTTTTCTTTCTAAGACTTCAGATTTGCTAGCAAATAATCATCTTAATTTTTAACTGGTGCAAACTGCAGTTGTTTCAGGTCTCACCATAAACTAGAATCACTGAAATGTACTGTTTTTACTTTTCTTGATGGAAATGTTTTTCTATGTGTGGGTTGCAACTCCATTCATGAATGGAGAGTTCATTACAAAATTATCTGCTTAATAAAATAATTCTTCACAGAATCACAGAATCACAGAA
>NW_010122440.1:0-4942 GCF_000699245.1 Pterocles gutturalis | reverse complement strand
GCGGTCCCTGCGCCCGCCCGCTCCCCCTGCGCTTCACGCCGCCGCGGTTATCCCCGCCGCTCCTCCGGAGATGGAAAAAAAAGGAAGAAACGGTAATTCTGCGCTTTTCCATCCAGGGCAGGAGGAAGGGGTCCTGAGCAGGTTCTGTCCCCCTCCAAGCTGCACAAATTGGGCGCTGCTACGGACAATATACTGGAGCAAGGCGGGAGCTTTCCTCTTCCCTCGGAGTTCTCCAAGACTCGAGGGTTTCATTGCTTCCCACGGTAAAAACATACCCCTGCCCTGGAACGAGCTGATATTCCTCTTACAGGAAAGGAAATGCAACAATATTCCCAAGAAGCCAGGACCGGTGAAAGGGAAAGGAGGAAAAGCTTGGGCCATTCATGGCATTTACAATTTCCAAATCTCTCAACTTTGCAATCAAGAAATTCCTAAAAAAATCTGTATTGACCCTGAAATCCCAAGTGGACTCTCCCTGCTTCAAGGATGGTGTTGAGAGATTGCACCAGCACAACACTGGCACATTTCTACTTTAAGCTATAAAGCCCCATCTCATTGCTATAGCAAAAAAATAGTGAATGGAATGCCCTGGATGAAGAGGATTTACCCCCAAGGCCGTGAGACTGGAAAGTTAGGGAATTTGTTTGTCCCCTGCTAGCTCAGACCCTAAACCTGAGAGCTTGCAGGATGCTGTGAAAGTGGACAGAGTGGCCATCCCAGCAGAGTTCGGACCGTCTAGAGCTCACCAGTGCGTATGAGAGGGTAAAAAGCTGCATTTCCAAAAAGCTGCAAAAACTCTTCATCTTCTCAGCTCAGTACTTTACAGCTGCGTTATGCTAGTTAGAGCAGAGAAAATCCTCTGGTTTGGAAGGCTGCAGCAACCTGTCCATGGACTTCCAGGATTTCTTATCAAACAACTTACAGAAACAACAGGGTAGTAGTTCATAAGATCCAGACGAAGTTAGTAAGGAAAAAAAAACCAAAACCAAACAGGAAAGCACTTTGGACCAATCTCACTAAAGATACAAGATACCTAAATAACTTTTAAAATAAGTTGGGCCACATTTTAATCAAGTTACACAACAACTACCATTTAGTAAAATAAAAACAAGTCCAATTTATTCTTGGTATAAAACAAGGGAAGCAAATAAGGCAGACAAGAACTTGGCCACTCAAGAGCAAAAATAAAAACTAGTGGATTCCTAATTCCTCACCCTGAAGGCAATACCGATAGA
Source organism: Pterocles gutturalis (assembly GCF_000699245.1). Classification (NCBI taxonomy): domain Eukaryota; kingdom Metazoa; phylum Chordata; class Aves; order Pterocliformes; family Pteroclidae; genus Pterocles; species Pterocles gutturalis. The sequence goes on along the minus strand of NW_010122440.1, from coordinate 3,707 downwards.
TGAAGAAGTAATTTTTTTTTTTTTTAACTGATAGCTAATATGGTGAAACAAATTCAGGAACATTTCAGCCTATTTCATTCGCCATTTAACGTGTTTGTTGATTGTGGTCCATCTTTTCACAACACAAAAATAGTAACTTCTATCAAATCTCAATATTCTAGCATATAAAAGATAATCATAACAATGTCAGTAAGATGCTTAAGTTGCAGAACAAAATTAACATTTTGGAATAGCAATTCCATCGACATCTACTAAAACTGCTTTAAAAAATAAATAACCAAGTACAAACCCCACTGTTACATACTCCTACAGTACAAATGGATGAAGCAACATCTCCAGGTTCATGCCCAGCTCATCTGACCCCTTACAAATCCCTGTGACATCAGGATATTTTATTTAGGATACTTAGTAATTATTATTCTAGGGGCATTACCATTTTCACATCTCTTATGGTATATAAACTTATAAAGACTGAAAAATATTATGTCACTAAGGGTGTAAGAGTAAAGGTTCCTCTAGCAAACAGTGAAAGAATACTTCCACCCAGTAGTTACCTCTACTTAGAAGAATTTTACTCAACCAACGAATTCAGACATTTTACACAAATGCTACGTTTGCAGTAAGTGAAATGGCCAAACAACATGACCCACGGAGGGTCTGTAATATTCAAACACAGCAACAAATAAAAGGCAGAAAAAACCAACCCCAAATTTATAGAAGTAACCTAGGCTTTTCATGAACTGAGGCTCCGTGTTTCACTGAGTGCTTGTTTCCTGAACAATGCTGGCACGGAGTGTGTTACTTGTTTGAAATGCGACCACCAGAATTGTTACACACACATAAACTCTCATCACTGCCAGCTTTCTCCCCCAAGCCCTGAGAAGGCAGCCATCGCTCAGCTACTTGTGCTGCCTAGAAAACACATCAGGAAAGCCAAAGTCTTGCATGTGTATACAGCCGATGTGCACATTCTTCAAACACCTGGCTCAGATCTCTTTTCCTTTCTCAAAAAGTTTATGTAGCGACAATCCTGCTACTTGTTTTTAGTGTCCCCTCCTTGTGTTCCAGAGTTTATCACTTCTGTCTGTCACAGCTTGCTTTATGTCCTGCGTCGTTTTGCAGCACTGGGACTGGAAGGATTACTGTTTGCGCTTAAGACCTTTTCAGTGACTCTGTTGCGCTTCCTCTTATCAGATCCTTCTTTGGACCCAGAATCTGATGAAGTTTTCTCTTTCTCTTTGCTGCTTGGCTTTTCAGTTGTTTTTCCTAAACTTCCAGAGGGTGCAAAAACTGAAACAGGATCAAAGTAATGATTCCAGATCAGAATGATACACATAGGCAAACAAGAAGTGATATCAAATTTCTTTATATTACACAAAACTTTTCAAACCAATCAATTCTCATCATTTTTAATGACCATTTAAGTATTACTTTCAGTTTTAAAGGAAAAATCTTCTGTAAGAAAGGCACGTTTTGCTTTTATTATTTGCTTTAAAGACAGGCATGTATTTTGACAGGCTAAAAGTAAAATTCATTAAATGGAACTAAACAGCACTTATAATTAAAATACTTCATAGGAACACTTACAGAACAAAGGACCAATCTATTAAATTTATAATCAGCAAGGGTCATACATTTGGCATTATAGAGTTTAAAACAGAACACCCAAAATGTGCAATTTAATATATTTTAAAAATACATTTTTAAATCTTTTATTACACTCAATCTTAAAACACCACTTCTGTGATATAAATACTATGAAATTATATAGTTAACAGTTGGCTTGGTCTGTCAAGGTAAATAGCAGAATCCCTACTGTTCACATTTGACTTTGTTCTACGCAAAGTGTTACGAAAATAAGCCTTATATTTAAAAGAAGCAAGAGAATACAAATAACATAAAAAGAGACTCTGCCCGCCTTCCTATGTAAGCATACAATCTCACAATCTTTTTTGATTTATAAGCCCTATTTTTCCCCAGGACTCCAAAGATCCTAACACAGAGTATTAAGGTTCACTAAACCTGGACTCAGCTTTCTTTCAGAGATCCTTAGATTACTTCAGACTCCCAGGGTTTTGACAAGTACATATTAAAACCAAAAAACTCCAAAGCTATACAACTTTGTACATACGTATTAGGAGCAAAGGAGAAACCTTTCAAAGTATCAGATATTGGCAACTGCTTACTCTGTGCATTCTTAAATTATTCTTGTTCTTGGCATGAGCATATGCTAAGTCTGATCACAAATCACAACGTACACCAGATTTGGGATTTACATTTTAACATTAATTTCTCAGAGTTACAGTTGTTTTTTAATCTCTTATTACACAGTAGAGAGTTACAAATTTACCTTCTTCTGGACCTGCATGTGTTTCCATCTCTTCTTTTATTTCCTCTTTCACTTCTTCTTCTATCATTACTTTTCCTACGGAAAGGATTGTTAGGCACTGGTTAGATGATTTTAAAGAACCATATGTATTTTTTTCTGGATTAGCAGCCTTCAGTCAGCTGACTAAAAATTCATGAGAAAAACTTGTATCCGTTTAACCCATTCTTTTCCCGATACATCTAACACACCAGTCTGAAAGAATGGCCTTGGACTGGCATGTTATGTACTTTTTGGGGAGGAGTTTTGTTAAACTACCCATTCTGAGATGAGATTAGAGCAACCAAGAAAAAGAGACTCCTATCACATCTTACCTTCTCTCACTTCTTGAATCATTTCATCAGGAAGAGCAAAATTCTTCTCTATATTAGGGAATGGAAGAATCTCAGATTCGTGCTTAGAAAGAAAAGAAAGATCTCTATGAATGACTTTGGTAAAATCCTTAATTTGGATTTAGAAGTGCAATCTCAAATTCTAGGCTCTGATGTGAAACTGATTACTAAGGTCAAGATATCTGATATCATGACTCATGATCATTTGAGATGATTTCTGGAACCCAAGCATAGCAAATTCTTATGTAAACACACTATAACCTCCTTATTTGAAACTCAGGCTAAGTATCTATGTAAACATTTGCTGGATCTGCATTTAAGCAAGTTTAATAAACAAAATTAGAACACAATATGGAAAAAAACCCAACAAAACATAACCCACTCCACGTTTTATTGTCTCCCACCTAACATACTTTTATACAGGGAAAACCCCATCAACCCACTGGGACATCACGTAATTCTTAGTAACATGAACGGTTTGTCAGGCCCAGTGATTCTGGCCCATCAGAACTCCTGAACTATAAGAAATAAGAACGTGGCTGCACCAACCCTTTATACTCACCAGAGCCTGCATATCATACATGGTGCTCAGATGGTCCCAAATCACCTTGGAAGAAATCTGCCGTCCGATATTCTGGCTGAATTTATCCCGGATACAAATCATGTGGAAATGGCGATTCACACCTAGGGGAAGAACTCAGTGAAATTAACACTATTGCCAGCTTTATTTACACCACACAATTAAAAAAACCCCACCCTGTCCTTACAGGGAAATCATCCAGGATGGGAGAGACCCCCGCAGCCTGGGCAGCCCCCGGCCGGTGTTTCACCCCACAGCATTCTGCGGAGGGGCCGAGGCTGCCCCACTGGGGAACGCTGGCATGTGGCCACAGCCAGAGCTTTTAGAGACGCTGCGTGAAAAACAACCGAAGGAAAACATAAGGCAGCACCTCAAGAGACCGAGGGCAGCGGGGGGTGAGGCGGGTTGG
>NW_010122439.1:582-21900 GCF_000699245.1 Pterocles gutturalis | reverse complement strand
CTTCCTCGCCATCAGGCAACCCATAACAGCACAGAACCTTGTGGGACTTAAAAAAACCTAAATCATACAGTCTTTCAAAATTATATGATTACAATGGACTTTTCACTTTTTCCTTCAAAGCGGTGTTTTAGCTCCTAATGTGTGTCGTAGGAAGCTGCATGTTTGGAATTGTGAGACTCCCTAGGAAATAATTTTACTAATGAGCACAGATATGCAAAAACTCAAGTATATGTTATTCAGGAGGTTGTTTAGATGTTTACCTTTTTGGTTTTAGTGATCAGTTTTATATAGGTTAGTCTGATAGAGAGTACTCTTTACTTACTGTCTTTAAGGATGAAAGAAGTACTAGAAATAATATGTCAAAAGAAACCTGGCAAATGTTCAGCAATTTTAGCTATTAACGGAGAGTCTCTCGAAAGTCGAGCTACTTTGAGTTGCTAAAACTCTTAAAGTGGTGTTTTCAAGTGTTTCTTGAAGTTTCTAGCACGGTGTGGATTTGGGCTGTTAGCGCTGTTTGGAAATATTCTCATACACCCCTTTTCACCCAAAATAGGAACTTCCGTGCAACTAGCTAACAATGTATAGAAGTTTAAAGCTGGCATCCTGTTAGAGAGAGCAACTAGGAGGAAATGTTCTTGGAACACTTGTGGTGTCAAGATGCTGAGTGATGTAGTAATAGAGAAATGTTCTTGGCATCAGAAGATTTTTATAGGGACAATGCTTGGACAGCGTACAGTGTATATAGCCCTTTGGAAAAGCATAAGATACTGCCCAAGAGATTACCTTGAATATTCATGCCAGCTGCACAGATATTTGGAAATCTAGCTATCCAGAATGTGACACATCACCCTTATATCGTCCATGGGTTGCAAGCTAGTTTAGAAGTGTGTTTGTCACGGAATAAGTGGAAAAAATCAGCCTGCAGCAATACATAATATTCAGATATTTAGAGAAGACTTGAGGCATTTGTGGTGTCTTGGTTATCATATTTAGCTTTGTTTCTAAACCTCCCAATCTCTAAAATAAGTTGCTGTTAATCAATATTCAGGGCTAAATAATAAATTTTGTAAAGCTGGTTTTGAGTTTGTCAAACTCAGCGCTGTCTTTGTAGCACTTGTGCTGAGGAAACTGATTTTCTGTATTCAATTTTTAAGGGAAATACATGCAGATGATGAATATTCTGAAGCCAATTGCATTTGATGTGATCCACTTCATGTCCCAGCTCTTCGATTACTATCTGTATGCAGTCTATACGTTTTTTGGCCGAAATGACACGGTAGGTAGAAACGTTATTAATTTCCAAGTATGACCGTACACCTAGAATGAGAATACAGAGGAGATCTCTTTACTTAAAATACTACCTAATATGAAGTCCCAGAAAAAATAGCAGCAACAGAATGGATTTGAATGGAGGAGTAAGAAGAGGCTGATTAGATCAGCAATAAGGGGAATAAGCACTGGGAGCATCATTATCACGGGGAAATGAATCCTATTATGTTTTGAATAGACTCTGTACTCCTCTTTCCAGCAATATTTTGAAAGGGAGGAAAGAAAATGTGAAATACCTAAAAATAGTGGCAGAAAGTGGGGATCAAAAGAACAGTCTGCAGGAGGGTTGTGGTTTGGAGCCTGGGGAGTATGAGGTGATTTAATTTTCCTATATGTATTTCGTTAACTTAGACAAGAATAGCAAAAGGAAGAGGAGAAGGGGGCCATGAAAGTTAAGTAGCAACTCAGGTTTAAGAGGTTTAAAATACAATCTTGAGATCTAGTGTTCTTCTGTCAAACTGATTGCATTAATGAAAACAAGGGATTTTTTGAGTGATCTTGTAGTTGAAATAAATGCTTGTTGGCAATGTCTGTACATAACATAGGTCAACTTGCAACAGAATTGTCTTAAAGCATTTATGAAAAGCTGTGTGTAAAAACAATTATCTCTCCTCTTGGCCCCTAAATTACTCTATGGGTAATAATATCGTGGGGTTCCAAATTCATCATCATCTGTTGGCAAATTGTAATAGATTTTCAGACTCACATATGGTTCTAAATGGTTTTGAGCTGTTCTCTTTGGCACAACAAATATACTTGCAATTTGTTTGTGTTTAGAAGGTGGGTAGTTTTTTGGTTTGTGTTGGTTTTTTTTCTTTTATTTTTTGTTAAGATAATTGATTTCCAATGGCCTAGTGAGCTACTCTGATTTTCACATTGTGTTGCATTTATTTTTATTTTTTTGAACCTCCCATTTTGTATTTTAAAGCCTGTACCGACTTCCTCATTCTCTGCTTCTAACAGAGAACAGCACAGTGCTAGGCAGGTAAACATCATAGCAGATGGGTGGTAATATTGTGATGTTTTTGTAGTGTGCCCAATTTTTGTTTTGACAGATTATTTTCCGTGGGAAACATAATGCTTACAAAGGGTCTATGAATGTAACAAACCCTCTTGTAATGTTGCTTAAATGTCCTCACTTCCCATAGTGTTTCTAAACCTTTAGAAGGTAGACATGGGTCATGGTATGTGATTTAGACCACTGAGAGTGTTCCTGTTGTATTTTTATTTACAAAATAGCATCAAATTGGCTTCTAAAAAGTATGCTGGTAATATAACTTCCTTAAATGGTTGAAATTGTTTGAGAATGTGTGTGTTTGAGAATGTATGTGTGAGTTATTACACACATAAGGAGAGTGATTAATTGTATGGAGTTGATTGCCCATTCAGTGAAAACCAAAGATTTAAAGTATTCATGTTGACTTCTATGTCCGGTCATGGTACTAAGTCATTGCTCTTTCCAGAACTCTTCAGAATTATTATCCTATGTAGTCAGTATTTGGCTTTCTTTGTTGCCCAAAGTTGCACACCAGAACTGCTTCTTAAAAACCTTTTTAACTTCTGGGATGCAAGTTAAGGTTGCCTATCCTCCTTACCTCAAATTATGGAGCAACCTTACATGAAATTAAAAGAAATTGCCTATATTTAATATCTACTCACCAAAGTGTAAATCATTCATCAACATGCTACAGAATAGTCTTCCTTAGCAGAATAAGTTCGAGGTGAGTTTTAATTTTTTTGACATTGTAATATTTTGTAATCCAATGGCCATTCTTATAGAAAAACCCTCTTTTTTTTTTTTTTTAGCTAAAGAGATTATATAGAGTTGGTGTTGAGCAAATTTATTCTGTAAATTGTCTAATGGTCTACTTAATAGCCTTACTAGGTCATAAATTTGTCTAATCTAAGTATCTGCCATTTTGCATATGGAAATAACAAAAACTTCCATGAAGCAAAACACTTACACTGATGAGTGCAATGTTCTGTGTGAAGTCATGAGGTTCTGTCCTTCTGGAAAAATGCTGAGCAACAACCTTTTTTTATTTTTGTTTATTTTGGGTTCCCCCCCCCACCCCATACCTATGAATGCGCAATTCTGCCTTCAGGCTGTAACTGATTGTCTGGTAAATCTAGAGTTCTTTATATGTAATATTTGATGGAAATTTAATTTTGTTTGTACATTCCTTTTAGTTCATATCTTTCAAAAGTCAAATCACCATTTTTTAGAAAGAAATACATTGTTATAAAATAAGTAAGTGAAAATTACTGGTAGCTATTGAAAGCTTACTTCACCTGTGTAAAAACAAAGGTGTGAACACTTCTTTTTATCAAATGTGGACACTGGATTAGTGATTTATGGCTCCTAGATCAGGTTGTAGATTTCAGTGGAATGTAATTCCCAGTGGGAGTTCATCTCAGATGTAAATTTTCATTTAATACACAGGAGGATTGGGGCAGATGGACATCTTCAGTCAGAAATGTTAGATGCAGTAAATGGGGACCTAAATTATACCTGTTTGTATTTAAAAGAGCGCATGGGATGACATGAACTCGAACACTTCTTTCCCTGATCTAGTGCATTGAAAGGAAGTCTAATAATACAGCGTACAACAGTGATCTAAGTATTGTTCAGTAAATTGCCTTTTTGGCTTGAATCACATACCAGAACTGTATTCAAATACTTCTTGATGTAAATGTGTGTTTCTTAGCTGTCCCATTTCCACTTTGTTGTGTTAGTTTGTTGTGGTTTTTTTTAATTTGAAGTAGAAGATAAGTAGTAATACATTAATTACGCATGTCAAATCAGACCCTCATCTGGTATAATTTATGGCATTTACCAGGAAATCAGTGTGGCTATATTGATTTGTCCCAGCTGAACATCTGCCCCATAATACTTCTGAGCCATGAGCATGAAGATGGCACATTACTCAGGTAGATCTTTATAAGCATTAAGTAATAATGAAGGCTTTATAAAGATCAATGGATATAATTTTACATACACAAGTTAGATATTCAGTAAGGAATTAAAAGAAATTTTATAGCTTGAAAGAGAAGTTCTGAGACCATTTGGCTTGGGTGTGGTGTGCATGCAGGACTTGGTGGCATTGTGGTCCACCATTCTGGGCTAGCATCCCAAATGGGGAAATCTGGAGTCCCACACCCAAATACAGTGTAGTAGCAATAAAGGATAGTGGTTGTTTATTGGTATGAATGGTAAGCTGTCATCTTCATGAAATGTATTCAAGTCATTCTTCACACCAGTGCAGTGTTGAGTGCTGTGACCTCTGTTGATTTTCTTTTCATTTTGTATGGTTGCAATTATGTACTAAAACTTTAGGGTAAGTAATCTGTAGCTAGTGTTTACAAACTGAAGTTCTGCTGTATCATTGTAAAGTTTAAACTGATGTGTTTTCCTTTCTCAACTTAAATAGAATGTATTTCTTCCAGTTTGAGTCAACAGGACTGGGCCTCAGTAGCAGCAGACTACGCACCACGTTGAACAGAATCCAGGAGAGTCTGATTGATCTAGTAAGTACCTGGATTTTGTTAATGCTCAGTGGAATAGAGGTCTATGTAGGAAGTTCAGGAGTTGTATTTCATTATGGTTTAGTGAGTTAGGTGGTGTTGGGTTGGACTTGATGATCCTTGAGGTCTTTTCCAACCTTAATGATTCTATGATTCTATGATTATGGCTTCCTGATTTTTATCTCTCTTTCTGTTCAGTGTCTGTAAAGACAAAGGCGTAGTTTCATGGTGTATCATGATGTAGATTATCATTGTATAAAATGACTATACAACAAAACTAGTTTAATAGCTTTTGCTAGATGTAACAACAAAATTACATATTTAAATCATATAATGTATTACTGTTCATGTAATAGAGACAGATGTTCCAGTGTTGTCCTTATTATATGAGAAATTTTATGAAAAAACCCCAAAACAACGCCATAGATGACTTGTTTTTCTTCAGTAAAAAAATAGCAAAGCAGTAGGCCATCCCGAAGATCATTCACCTTACAAGGTAATATAAGTAGTATACTAAGTCCTTTGGTAAGTCATTTCTGAATTGTGGGGAACTTTCCCTGACATATTTTATAGATTATATTCCATTGGCCACTTCATGAGTTATTTTCAAAATGTGAAAAGTGAATATGGTGCTCGTGTCACACTGGTAGTAGATTATTGTCCTTCACATCACATTACAGTGGATAATCAACAGTTTATAAAGAAATATTGTTAAGAACTCTGCACAAATGTAAATTAGAAGTTCTTTTTTTCCACCTAAATACAAAACCCTTGAAACATTATGAAGTAATTTCGTGAGAGTATCACGAATGGCTTGCATAGTGGTTAATACCATGAACGCTGCAGGAAGGATTTATTTTCTAAGGCTTCTGCCTTAGGAAGAAGTAGAAGACAGATGCTCTTGACAAGGATTTGGCACTGCATAGAATTGTACTTTATGCCTTTTTAATTCCTTGAAGTATTATATTGAATCCTAAACTCTTTCAGAGAAGGTTCATAAAGGGTTTTGGAGCCATTTCTTACAGAGTCAGTAGGGGGAGCATAAGATAACTAATAACCCCAGGCCTCTGTAAAACAGAAAAAGGCTGGTCATACTGATATTCATCTCAAAGGTAGTGTATTCAGAAAGAAAAATTAATTCTGTGAAGATCTTGCAAACAAATCAGTTAAAGGTTATGGAACAATGGCAAGTTATGTAATTAATTTTTAAAATTTACTCTGTAGTTGCAGTTTCTGACAGTGCTTTACAGGCCTGATTTTACTTATCTGTCAAAATAATTTTTAAAAAATCATTTCTAGGAGTAAATTGGAAAGTTAACATAACTTCTTTTTCTTCCTCAGTCATTTAACAGTACTGTTACAGATAGTGTCAATTGAAATTCATAGCTGTGTTGCAGGTAAGATGTGAAGGGAGGAAGATATCTTAGCTAACTGCTATTAATTTAAAGACATTCCATGAGGTTTATTAATATCTTATGAACTTATGCTGGTCTTATGTTATAAATGGAAATTTTTCACTTTTTGATTCATGAGGAAGAAAAAGTCTTCTAAATATTTTTATTGTTTGCTTATTTTCAAGAGTTTGTGAAAGTTGAGTTTAATCTTTACTGTGACATAAAATGGTTATTTCTCATGGTTGTATGGACTGTTATGGACTGCTCTCAAAATTCTCCTGTCTTATATTATTATAAATCACTTTCTGAAAATATTCATGTTTCTGTTGTGGGCTTCAGTCTCATGGCCTGTTGGAAATTTTGGGTTTTTGTATTGTCTTCTGTTCATGGTAACTCTGTTAAGGGCTATAATTTCCATCACATTTCAGCTCCTGATGGCAGCATCTTTCAGTATTTTGTTTTCATAAAGATAGTCTGAATCTGGTAGGTTTTTTGGTTTGTTGGTGTGGGTTTTGTTTTTTTGTTTTATTATTATTATTTTTTTTAATAGCAAGTAGATAAAAGCCTATTTACTCTGTATTTATTGTCAGGAACTAGAGGAATAATTTGAGAGTTTAGAGCCATCTCCTCCAGCTTTTTGTAGACTTTCTGTAGTTTCTGTTTGGGCTTGAATTAATGCTGTTTATATCAGATACCTGTTTGGGGTACTACTTTTATTATTATTATTCAGCTGCATTTTTAGCTTCCTTCTAGCGAGGTAAATCCAAGCTGCAGTTAATGTTCTTTCTTGCATGTTTGTAGTGTCTTCAGTATGAAGAGCATGGAGGTTGATTGGAGGCATTCCATGTAGGTCCTTATGGAGCTACTCTAATCTAAGTTTATACTTATTGCAGTGCAAGAAGTGTCTGTCCTTTTAAATATACTGTACTTACAGTATACTAACCATACTTCAGAAATAAGTACTATCCTGGTTTTCATCTGCATGACCAAGAGACAGAGAATTTGGTTTCTGACTCACGCCCACTAAGCAAAAAGGCTGCAGGAATTAAAGTGCTTCCTCTCTCTCCTATTCCCTGCATCACTCCTCACACATCACACACCACCTGCTTCTGCTGGAGGGTGCTTGTCCCCTCTAAGCAGTACTCAACTATAGCTGAATCACTTCTCTGTTTCACAATCTAATACTTCATAGCAAAGCCAACTGTACCTGCAAGTCCATCTGCAGTTTAGATTAATGTTTCAGACTGTGAACAGGAAATAGCTGAGATATGAACATGTGTTCAGTCGTGCTAACTTTATCACAGGGCAATTATGTCACACCTCAGCTGTGATACATATTATTCACCGTATGCTGCTCCTACACTGACATAATAATAAACATTATAGTAAACAAAAAAACCCAAACAGTAATCACCAAACCTCACCACTGTGAAGTAAAAGTGCCCCTCTTCCTTGTATTTATGGTACAAAAACATGTATGTAATTTAAATATTTTTTTTAATTTGGATGCACTCTGCAAGCTGTGTTTCATTCATACAGCAGGATGTATTAAAAGGAAAACACAGAAGGAAAAGAGTTGAAAGGGGAGGAACAAGTGCTATTGTTTCAGCCTCACTGTAGTGCTAAGGTACAGTTTTGATTAGGCCAAATAAATCAAAACAGGTGCCTGTTTCTAGCTGCTTTCATCTCTTCATTGACAGTTCCCCTGAGTGGGATGTGTAGACATACATACGCACATTCAGTCCTTGTTTTTGTCATTTCTAACAACAATGTGATTTTGCAACACTACTGATGTTCGTATTAGTCCACTGAGACCAGTAAGCCCCCAAGTACGTACAAAGCATCAGTCAGATTGATGTGATCTATGATAACTGGTGATTCCGAAAGGAAATTTCTACTGTTGATTCCTTGCTTTATCTGTCTCTTACCAGCTTCCTTTATCTTCCTAAAATGTAACTTGGTCGTGGTACTGCCATTACCTAGATGTTTTTTGTGAATGTCCTGTGTATGCAAATATCTGCCTTGAGTGATACTGCTGCTTCCAAAAGTGAGATTTTTTTGGGGGGCAAATAACTACAGAATACTCATAAATATTTCATTGCAAACTGGCTTGCTCAAGTAAAATTGAGATTTAAAATGAAGTTCATGAAAGTTACTGTGCCTTAAAGTGGTAGAAAATAAATTGCTGCAGTAAAGTATCTAAGCATTGCAATGCAATGTATAGAGGAGTAGACAGAAAGAATCCCTGGTATAAAGAAGTACTGGTTAATGTGCTTTAGATTCAGTCTTTAGCTTTTGGACTCTTTCTCCATGAAGTATATATCTTTTCGCAGAGACAATAGGCTAGGGAGTGGTGGTGCAGAGATGGAAAATGTAGATTTTTTTCAGCTGTACCAATAAGATAAGGAATAGTGGGAGGAACGATTTTTGTCTTCACACCTGACTTAACAACCCATCTTGGCTTTGACCCTTTGATGCTGTGCAACAGTACAACTTCAGTTATGCTACTCCCAGCTCTGGAAACAAACAGTTCAGTTTTACTGAAAAGGTCACAGCACAGTCCTGCATTACTTGGTGTGGACATGTACCCTGTTGCATCCTGCTTTTACATACCAGTGGCAAGGTCTGGAGAGTCAAGGCTGTGCAGTATAGTTACTTGACATGGCAATGCCTAGCACAGATGCTGCTTTTAAAAGGAATAGCTAAGCTCCTCACTGAAATGGTATTTCTGAGCTGTGATTCTCGGTGAGGTTTTGATTTGCCAAAGATAACTCATGCAACTTTTGCAGTCCTTGCTTGGTCTCCTGCCCCTTCAAAGAAAAAAAAAAAGCCTGAAGAAAAAAAAGAAGAGCCAATTTGTGGAGTTATTGTCTTCCTCTCTTTGAAAAGATTTGTACAACATACGTAATGACAATGTTCAAGGTGATGGGTGAATTGCTTGTCAAGAAACAAATGAAATGCAAAGATCACAGAAATTTCCATGCAAATTTTATTGAAATCTGTTACTGAAGTCAGTGGGACTAACTCAGCTGAGGTTTGGGACATGTTTGTTTTGTGACAAACAGCATGGAGGATCCACGCTCTTGAAATGGGAAACATTGTGGCCACCACAAGGCAATGCTGATCAACTCAACTCTGGGGCTGGTGTGTGGTGTGTGCATTGTAAGTGTTGGCAAGCTTGGGGATCCCTTGCATGACATTTAATAATGTAAAGTTATCACTTGCCTGCAGAGGATTGTAAATAAATAGAAAACTAATACCATGGTTTCTCAAGAGGGTTTGTTGTTTGGTTTTTAATGATCTGCTCTCTTACAGTGTTGAGTAGTGATCATGGTAGTAGCTTACATTGTTTACATTTCATTTAGTTTCCTAATGACTGGGTCAAGATTATCCACTTTATTCAGGAAAATACTAACAGACACTATCAATTACAATTTCCTAAACAGAGATGATGGAGTTATCCTGTCTTAGGTAATCATCTAGGGTCAGTCTCCTTTTCCTTCTCCCTCAGTGCACCTCAAGATCTTGGTAACACTGTTGGTATGTCACAGCTGCTGTTTGACTGCCAGAACCTTTTCAGATGGTCTGATTTTTTCCATACCTTTCCAACACCACTTATTCTTTTAAGGTTGAGATTTCTTCAGAAGCATTTAGAGGTATTGCCATTTGCTTATAGGAGAATCAAAACTAAAGTTGTTCCTATTGTGTATGTATATTAAAACAATTCTAAAGCTAAAGTCTTATGCAAAAAGTATTAGGTCAGGAGAAGCTCAGTTATGAAAGATTATTGATTATTAGTGCGGTCTGCAGAACTCTCTGTGCTGGGGACAAGTTGTGGAGTTTATCAGTTTTTGTTTAAAGTTAGTGAAAGTGGATTATTATAATTAACTGTCAACTGTCTCCACCGTAAATGACAGCTCGTCAGTTATTTTGGTCATAAGTTCTGCTGGATAACTGAAATAAATACATATTTCTGAGCTCATGATGAAATCAGGTCACTTAAAAGTGTCTGTCTTGCAAATTGCATGTCAAACTTTTGACTTAGATAATTAGCTTAAGTAGTTTATACTTCTGATTTAGGTAATCAGTTTATAGTCTCTTCTTCCCACTAAGATGGGAAGCGTATCTAACAGAGGGTTGCCACTGGGTTCAACCAAATTATTGAAATGTTACAGAAGACATTTTTTTGGAGGAAGAGATTGAAGGAGAGGCTTGTTCCTCACACAGATTTTTTTTTTCCCTTCCTATTCATGAAAGAATTTATTCTTGGGAGTAAACAATTAAATGCTAAAGTAAAATACCCAACAATTAAACAATATCACACTTATTTGATACCTGTTATTTGATAATATTTGTTATTGTTGTAAAAACACAGATGAAATTTAATTCAAAGAGATCTTACATTAAGATATTTCCCAAAACACACACTATAGCTCATACTACTGTTAGTAGTAACCCTTAAACAGGTAAAGCAGTCATAAGCCTGCTTTAGCACTTCTGTATCTTGATATTTTCAGGCCTTTATAGCAAAACAGCTTTTATAAATAATTGCTAGTTGTGTATGCTAATCATGTGTAGCATTGGAAGACACTGTTCTTTTCCTATGACAGCATGAGGGAGTTTGACTAAGACTAGAGAAAACTGAATAGGTAAGACACACTATACGGTGTTTATGTGGAATACTGGTTAATCTGTACAGCTGTGCCTGCTACAGTTAATTTGCTTGTTTATCATTCAGATAATTGTTTTGCAAGGAGGGAGAAAAGCATCTTGTAGCTTGCATCAGCTCCACGTGTACCTTGAAATTATTTTGCCCAGTTTGCTTACAAGGATGTTATGTGGGCTGTAATATGTTTTAGATATATCACAATTCTGCTGTACTGGCAAGACCTGCTACTCTGATGCAGAGGAGAGCTAAGGAAGTTTGGTCTGCTTTCCTATTGGTGTCTGCATGCTTGATGCTGGGTGTTGCAATATGTTCTCGATGTAACTTGACATTTATTGAAATTAACATTGGGTAGCTGCTATTTAATTTCCTGGCTTCTACTTTCCTCCTTCTCCTTCTCTTCCTCCTTCTTGAGACTGGCATCATGTTGCCCAGTTTCAGTTCTATGGGGCTTTACATCTTCTCCATGGGTACTCAAAGGGAATGTCTCACAACAGAGATTGTCTTGCAGATTTTCTTAAGTTACTTGAAGGGTTAAGTTTAACAAGTCTGGTTCATTGCAAAACATCCGATTTCTTTAAATAGTCTGTAGCCTTTTTTTGTGTTCCAGCCTGAATGTTTTGCCCCCTTATTGCTGCTTTCAGTCATTTGATCATTTCTGTTAATGAAGGCTGGAGGAAAAAACACAGGCATCACTGAAACCCCCTCAGAATGATCTTGTGTTTTTTGGGGTATTGCACACCGGCTGTTTCCTTGCGCTTCCTTTTTGCTGTCAACATGCTTTTGTGGTGCCTGGTTTTTAGAACAAGTCAGGAGAATGAAATGCTCATACTATGTTTGGCTGGTATATTTGAACCAACTCTGTGGTTGAACCCAAGAATGTCTTTGATTTAACCAGTTGTCTCATGTACATTTTGTGTCTTCAGGTGCAACAGGATTTTGTAATTTAAAAAGTTCACAAGATACTTATCTACATGGGAAGCAGGCAGGTAGAAAAAGGGTTGCTTAAAATGTATCTCAATACTGAAGAGAGAGGCAACTTTGAAGTGCAATGAGTACAAAATTAAGTCTTTATAGTATTTTTTGTTTACATTATTTGTAACTAGTCTTTGAAAGAAACAAAGATGCTTAAATCTTTACCACTGATACTCTTCCCCCAGCTCTGTGTCTCACTGTCCCTCCTAAGCATAGAGAACTTGATGGGCTGTAGGTTTGGTTTTTTACCATATGTAAACATTTCAAAGCTTTTTTTTTTTTTTTTTTTGAGAATGAAATTAAGTGACAAAGAAGAAGAGAAGGCAGATAAAGAATAGATTTTGTCACTTAATCAATGGTGTCTTTGGCTCAGTTAATATTTTTAAAGAATTGACCGTTATGCCCAGATGATTAAATGTTATTGCCTGTATGCACTGTACTTGTGGGTGTGCTAGGTGGGTATCTTCAGAGCTGCCTGAAAGAGGTTACATGAGTTCTAGCAAATATGGAGGGCATTTGCTTTGTTTATCCATTCTGGTAGGCTCAGCAGAACACAAACTTCACTGTATTGTGAAATGTCTGGCCAGTTTAATTGCTGAATGGTAACACAGATCAGAGTAAAGAAACTTCATTTTTCTAATAACATCATGATGTGACTAGCCTTTATAATCATTCCACGCTCAGTGCAACTGTATCTGATAGCATTTACCATAAGCTTCTTTTAGAAGTTTTATCTTCTGCTCATTGATCTATTTCTGCGAGAACTATTAGTGGTACAAATGATGTGCTGATGGTATTGCTCAGTCAGCAGTCTTTGTTTTTAATGTCAGAATTTCTGTGGGGATCCTCAAAGGCTCCCTGTTTTGTCTGCTTTCTGCTTCTGTAACCAATTACAGAATTTTTTTTGGAAGTTTGAATATACTCTCCTCACCCTTGATAGTGAGAACTCCACTTTCCCAGTCTGTGCTTCATCCCATCTGCTGTAGCCCATTTTTGTTTGTGTTTGACATCCTTGGGCAATGCAGAACTGAAAGAGCCTTTCTTAAGTTAACAAATCCAGCTCCCTGTTGTGTTGGGCTGTCACACCACAGGAGGCAACTGTCAACTAAAATCTGAGATAGTTCAAGTGGAACTTGTGATCTTTTTATTCCCCCACACCTCAAACTATTCTTGACAGCTTGGACACTATTATCTTCCTCGTTATCTTACATTCTTAATGTCACTTTTAGCTTGGCTTTCGTCCAAGCAGTAAACTCATTCTGATGCTGCTTTGTTTATAGGAGCAAAATTTTGATCATTTTTTATCACTTAAATTCTCACCAAGTCCTTACACATTTTGACATAATCAGTTTTCTCCTGCCCTGCCTTTAATTGCTGCAATGTAACCACAATGGGTATGTCAGATATTTTGCTCCCAGAATAACCTCCCTGTTGTTTTTCCCCTTTTCACTTGATTCTCTGTGCAGTACGTTTTCTTTTGGCTTTTCAGGATCTACAATGCATGTTCTCGTTGTCTCAGTCCTGATACTTAGAATGAGTTAGACCATGACTGAGTTCCATCAGTGTTTCTAGTGCTCACTGCTTTCCTTTTCTTCTTAAGCAAAACTGTCTGAAAAATGTGTGCATAGCAATTATTCTATTTCATGTCACTCCTCACAGTTGTTATCTGCTGTGAAGCCTACAAGAAACTCCTGGTGACTGTTGTGGTCAGCTTGAGTATATATTTCTTCCTTCTGCTCCTGATTCTTTAGTTACTATACTGCAATTTCCTCTCTATTTTTGTTTCCAGTTGGGGGGAAAAACCAACAAACTGCAAAGCTGCTTTATTTATTATCATGGTTTTGGCTTAATTTTTGTACAGTTTTATAGCAATCTGAGAGTTATGCTAATTTGTTTTGAATCCAACCATAAATGTCATGTTTAAGTATTATTGTCATATTGGTTGTGTGTGCATAGGTTGCTTTACAGCAGACATGTGCACCTGATCCTGCTTTTGAAGAAATTACTCTTACCACTACTTTATCACTGTGTTATTGCTCAGATTTCTTTTAATTCCATACAAACAGGCTGATTTCTTGTAGCACCTGTCTGGCCACAGAGTTTCTGTCCCAGGGTCATGGGAGGCTCTTACTTAAGAAATCAGTGCCATATCATGTCTATCTTTTTTATGAGTTCTGGGTTCTATATCACCTTTGCCTTGTAGCGTTTCTTGTACTTTTATAGCCTGTGTGTAAGCAGCAAGCATGGTATAAGTAATTAATCTAAAGCCAGAACTAGGTTTATATTTCCATGTCCTGTTACGGTTTTGTCAAATAGCGAAGCTTCAGAGGGTGTCCATTTATATACCTACAGACCAATATGATAGCTCTGGGAATTTCTTCCTTCTGTGAGTCCTCTTCTAGCTGTAACTTGTACTTACATTCCTACAATGTAGAGATTTTCCCTTTTTCCCCCCACTTTTTTTTTTCCTTTCTTCATTTGTTTTCTTGTGTCTTTCTTGTGGCTTTTTTTTTCCCTTGTGTTCCCCCCCCTCTTTTAAAAAAAAAATAAATTTGCAGCGGGGCACTGGTATAACCTATTTCTTATTACAGATCTTTTCCTCTGCTGTGAATATTTCCTTGCATTCTACAATTGAGATGTCTGCAGTATAGAAGTTTTAATGGAATGATAACTTGTTTAAAAACATCATTTTTATTTTACCTAAGCTAGCTGCAGCTCACATTAGCAATAAAACCCATTCATAAGTAATATTTCTTTGATTTGTCTCCTTATTTGGTTGCTGTCAGGTTGAAGAGACTATCTCCAAGGGTGAGAAGTCAGTCTCACAGTAGGCAGTTGGGCTAAAGCCTGTATCGGTGTTAAAGTGTAGTAAGAAGTTTGTTCTCTGTCTTCTTTTTTTTTTCCTGAGATAGATATTGATCTACATGATGTGATTTTTTTTTTCACCTGTTTGAACACCACAAATAGAAACCTCTGTGGTTGTCTTTTGCTTCAGGATTGATTTAAATCGCATCTTAGAAACATTCCTTCATCTTGTCTGTCATCTGAAACTGCTCAGCTAGAGCCATTCTTGCTGTTTTAATGGTTTTTCTGTTGTTTAATTCTTTGTTTTAGGAGGTCTCTGCTGATCCCACAGGAACTCTCACGGCTGCTGAAGAGAGAAAGGAGAAGGTGCCAAGCCCACATCTCAGTCATCTCGTAGTTTTGACATCTGGCAATTCGCTATATGGTTTGGCAGAGAGAGTGGTGGCCACAGAGTCCTTGTAGGTTATTTACTGTACACTGTGTTTTGTGGTGACTGGTGGCTGTGGCTTGTTTAAGAGATAGTGATTACAAGCCAAAACGTTCTTGAGAGGTCAAAAATTTCTGCTTCTCGATGTGATTTTAAATATAAGTGAGAGAGGTAATTTCTTAATGAAAGGCACTGGGACCTACCCATGTGGTCTAACCACCTGCAAGCACATGCAATTAAACTTTACTGCAGCTGGTCCAGTGATTTGTGACAGTACAAGACCAAATCTGACAGGAAAAAGGTTTAATTTTAAAGAGGCTAATGGGACTCTTTAATCTGTATGGTTCATTTAAGCCATATATTAAGTACTCAAATGCTGGTGGCTGAGCCTCAAAACTGCTTAATTCATATAGATTTGGCTTGAATTGCAACGTTCTTTGCAATGGGTGGAAGTTTACCTGTGAAGAAGAGATTCTAACAAGCAAGTAACATGAAACTCTTACTAAGTGAGTGGTCAGAATAATAACTGAGTCAGATGGGAACATTTTTTTTCCCCACATGAGATGACATTTAAAGATTAGAAGTTAATTTTAAAAATGTATTTTCAAAAGAGCTGATTGGGGTTTTTTGCATACATTTATGCTTAGTTATAAATGTATTTCTTTGTTATGTTGTTATTAACAAATCCTACCTCTGTCAAAGAATTTGATCTCATATTCTGTCTTTTAAAAATTCACTAGTATATAAGTAATTGGGAATGTTATTTTGGAATTCTGACATGTATTTATTCATGTTGACTGTCCTGCCATATGGAAATTACAGGACACTTGTCCACTGACTTTAGTAGACTTTAGATCAGACTTTTGCAGTATATGCTGAGTAAAACAGAAATACAAATTGTTAATATTCAAGCCTTAGTCTCTTTATTCAAGTATCTTCTTGCTTGCAAACATATTTTAAAATTGTCAGAATTGAGAATACTTGTTGATATACTAGCATGAAACTGGTATGGTTTTCAGGATTTAATTTTCCAAGGTTACATATCATTATTGTAAAATATGTTAACTGTACAGAGAAGTTTTACAGAGACATGCCAAATACTTCATTCAGTTCACAGTAAATTTTCTTTACTTTCAAAGGGTATTTCTGGCTGAGCAGTTTGAATTTCTTCAGCCTCATCTTGATGCGGTGATGCCAGCTGCCAAGAAGCCTTTTCTTCAGCAGTTCTATTCTCAGGTCAGAATTGTATAATTCACAGCTGATTTTTAGCAGAAGATTTGGAAATTGTACAATATGGTGAAAATACTTGTACAACATAGGTATATATAGCTCTTATTAGCCAGAAATTTACTGAATTTAATTTTATGTATCTTTTGTTTCAGACAGTGTCAACTGCTAGTGAACTACGTAAACCAGTTTATTGGATTGTTGCTGCTAAAGCCATTGATTATGAACAAATGCTGCTTCTCATGGCTAATGTGAAATGGGATGTGAAGGAAATCATGTCACAACACAATGTATATGTAGATGCTCTCTTGAAGGTGAATACTTTCTGGGAAACAGGTTGCTAAAGTTTATATAAACATTAAATTATTGTGATACTTCATTAAGACTGTTAAAGTTGCATGGTTAGAGCAATGCAGCATTCTGACAACTGGTAAGTTATTATAAGGAGAGCTGTCCAGAATTTTCATAATTCTTTCTGCTAGCAGAATTAGCTAGTTTTCAGTGCTGATTTTTTGACTACATGGTGGGTGAAAGTGACCACAAAAGTTTAATGAGTTTCACATCTAAGTCTTGAATGGCAGATAAATACGTAGCAAATGGAGTAACATTGTGGAAAATACAGTGACCTAGGATAGTGGCTTTTTAACAAAGGCTGTTTGCGGGTCTGCAAAATTTTATTGGTTGTCTTTGAGATATGTCATAGGGGCTATAGGTCAAACCAGCATAGATCATGATTGTGCACTTCTGATTGAATTTGCTATATTTAGAAGTTAGCATTTGAAAAATAAGGTGAAAGGGAAGTTATTCCCCAAACTTCTCAATTGCATTCAGTAGAAGTGGCTATACAACTGCTGTGTCTTATGGCATACAGAATCAGTTTTTGGGATAATCCTTCTCTCATACTTTTATATATGCCTGAATTATGTTTCTAAAGGTCTTTAGAAGGACGTTCTGGCAGTGGTAAAATTATACTAATTCTTACAGAGAAACTGAAAATTTTATTTTAAAGATATGTGAAGTATCACAGAAAAAGTTGCGCATCTGTGTTGAATAACAGTTTTGATTATACCTTTGTACTTTGTAGCCATTCTCTGTTTAAAAAAAATCAATGTAAAGAAGGGAGAATCTGATAGAAGATATATCATTGCACTGAATCTGTCTGAATCCTTGTGATTACCTTTCTTTATGCTGCTATGGCTTTTTAAAATCAGTTTGTAGTTACATTTGGTCTCTGCAAGAGAACTTTTTCTTTTTGTGAGTGTGCAACTTCTGATAAATTTGCTTCAGGACAATTGGGGCTAATACCATGTAAAAGTATTTCTGGCCTCTACATTATATAGCTTATAATAGTTGCTACAGAAGCTTTTGGTTTACTACTAAGCAATTGGTGTTTTCCTGTTTGCCCTGGGCCTCCAGGAATGTCAGATGTAAGCAAAATGTTTAATATAATAACCAACAAAGTTTAGTCATGTGCACGCACATGCAACATTCTCTACTCAGTCATAGTATATATGGAAGCAGATAAATTGGGGAAAGAAGATTGTTCAAGAATTTAATTAATATGGAGTGATAGACATCTTCATCTTCAGAAGAGTGAGTAGTATGCCAGTTAATGCACAGCATTGTGGTACTCTGCTTCTTGTTGCCAAACTCCTCTTTCAGAAAATTTGTGTTGAACACCAATTATTTGGTAAGATACTGGGTTAAATTGCATACTGAGATTCCCTTCTGAGTGATTATTTTCTTGACTTATTGATTTTTTGATGGAGGGGAAAAAAGGAGAGAAAAAAATAAAAGAGGAAAAAACTGACTTGATTAACAGCCTTGGACTGAAAGCACGTTGTCGGACAAGTCTGGTTGTAAGAGGCTGCAGTACAAACTGCTTTTGCTGGTTACACAAAGCAGTTCATTATCAAGGTCTGCTTTATATTAAGTCACTTGATACTTTTTTTTAAATTATAGAGGTGTTAGTCACTGTCAGCAGACTTCTCTTTCACTTTATATAAGTCACAAAATCATTGTAGCAGTAATTACATTCAGTTATGACTAGTTTGTCACTCATAGCAACAGCTTAAATCTATCCACGCCATTGATGTTTCACATTGAAACAGGTGCCTTCCCTCAACCTGACCTGTTACCTAGCACTGCAGTATGCTCCTGAACTGTATGATTTGGATTCTTTTCAGTGGGTACTCTCAGCTCCTTTGGAAGCACCAGGGAACTATTTAATGAGAAGAGTTGAATGAAAAGTGGTCACACTATTTCTGAGTTTTTCTTTGAAAGCTGATGGGGCAGGTATTTAGAGGGATAAAGAGTTTATCACTGGGTTTTCTTCAGTGGCTGTATATTGGCTTTGAAAAAGTTAAAGATGAGTTTAGGGAGTGAGGCAATGAAAATGGCATTTGAAGGATTAGCTACTTGGTTAATTTTCAGAGGTGTCAGTTTGACAGAGAACTACACCTCTGGGGAACAGAATAGTATTTCCTTTTTAAAAAACAGTACTGAGGTAATGTTATGAATGATATGCTAGAAAGTGGTATGCTTTCTACTTTACACATTAAGCTTATCTTTACAGTCTGTGTCTTCTAAACTTCTCTGCTTTAAGCTTATTTTTCAGTGCTCTCTTTCTTGTGCATTCCTAATTCATTGTTGTTGTTGCTAGAGATCTATAGAGTATGATCCCTTTTATGATAAAGGAAGAATGATTTTTCATGTTTCATCAGGAATTTGAAGACTATAACAGAAGGTTGAATGAGGTGTCTAAGAGAGTCCGTATTCCACTGCCAGTCTCCAACATCCTTTGGGAGCACTGCATACGCTTGGCCAATAGAACTCTTGTGGAGGGGTGAGTAGCTGATGAAAGTCTTGCTTTTGGGTAAATATGTCTATAATGGTAACGTCTATTTTATGGAATTAAAATTTCAGATTTTGTAGTGCACTGGTAAGCTCTTGTGCTTTTGAGGAGCCTAAAAAATATTGAGGTTTGACATAGTCCTTATCAGTTGTTTCATCGAGTCTGGTACCTAGATACGGCTGAAGAATGACATTGAGTGTTTCATTGAAGCATTTGAAATAATATAGCTCTATTTCAAAGAAACTTCTATATGAGAATTATCATTTCTTGACAGAGCAAAGAAGAAAGTTAAAGTGTAATTGTCAGCATCTCTATGGTGATGCCATTTGTCTTTGCTGGGAAGAAAGTTAGAGTTGTCAACCCTAGTTATCTTAGAGTAGCCATGGAGCAGGATTTTTCATCAGGAACAGAAAGGTGTCTTAGTTGTCTTGGTCAATGAGGCTCTTAGTTACTCTTGGGTACTGACTAAGAGTACCACCTTAGTCAGGAACTGGTACACCTTCTCGTCCCTCTCTCTCTCTCTCTTCATCAGTGTCCCAGTCTTTTCGGAATCAATATTGTAGCCTGAGTATTGGAGTCTTTTCATCCACTGCATTTGTTTTTGTGTTCTTGTCCCCTTGCTGCATACGTCTAGGCTCTCATCTTCTTCTGCATCATAGAGTATGTGCTGTCTTCCACTCCTACATATGTTTCCATATTTCCTTCCTGGTTACCTTTACCCTATGCACTCCCTACTACCTGTTTTACTTCTTTCTGTCCCACTCTCCTGCTGTCTGCTCTAGTTTAGGACCTCAACAACATCCTTCTCCAAGTGTTAGCTGTCTGTTGAGGATCATCAGCTTCCACTGCCTCCATCAAGTCATCATTTTTAAATGGCCTGTTTCTTTTCATGCCATCATCCTTTTGCATCTCTTGAGATCAGTTTCATCTTCAGGGAGACTAAATCCAGCCATGACCTCACTCTGGCTTTTCAATTCCTTCATATGATAGATGACCTCTACAACTGTCTTTTATTTTTGAAATTTCATTTTCCACTTATCGTGCCTCAAATCAAAAGAAGTGGAACAAAAGCATCTGTCTTCTCCTCCCCTTCTCCCCTTTCCTTTCAGTTGAATAACACCATCAGTCACTATCAACCTCTTCTGCCTCAGCTCTTGTGCCTGTTTTGGGCTTGTTTCTTTTTCTTACTTCACAGTCTTCCTTATCTTTTGTGGCAGTGTTCTTCAAACTACTTAATTCTTAACTCTGAAGGTCATCACTCATGTCTTGCTCCACACTGCAGTTTTGGTTCATGGTTGTGACTTACCATAAAACTTTCACCTTCACTTTCACCTAAGCATTTCATTGACTGGTCAGAGTGGACTGGAAATACCTTACTGATATGATTTGTCCTGTACCCTTTCTTAGAGTGTAAAGAGCATTCATTATCATCTCCTCCCAAATACCTGCCTGCAATTTCTCAGTCTTGACCCCTTTTTTTTTTTTTTTTCTCTTCTCTTCATATATCTTATAGTTTCTTTTGCCACTGGGGAAAGGAAAAGAAGGTATTCTAAACAGCTGACTCTCTGAATACCTTCATAATTTATTTCATCTCTGAATTCCATGAAGGTATGGAATTAAAAACCATGAAGGAGGTGTTTCTCCTCCTGTCAGCAACTGAAATTGCTCACATCAAGCTCTTCGCTGAGTGAAGAATCATCTCCAGTGCAGTCAGACATATCTTTCTTTAAATTTTTGCCCTGCCCTATCTCCTAGTTCTATGTTCTCCTGTTTCCTATCTCTCTTCTTGAAGCGCTTCAGTATGTCCTATTGAGAGTCATCGTCCAGCCCTCTGTGGAGCTCCAGAGGGTTTGTGCCTTGGTCCTCTTGTCTTTTTGCCTCTCTTTTATTTGTCATTCTGCAAATTTTTCCCGCGTACTAACTGTAAGGGTGCAATTTCTTATTCTTAACCTGATCTTGCTGTGTATCCAGTTTCCAGCTGCGTGTTTCTGCTGCTTCCTTTGCATCAGACCTAATAATCTAGTGACTGTATAATAATTAGGATCAACTTCATGAACCAATGAAAGACTGAGCTTGCTTTAAATTTGGTACAAGGGAAGTGTGGAAACAGTGGGAC
>NW_010122439.1:0-551 GCF_000699245.1 Pterocles gutturalis | reverse complement strand
ATTGTTTTTTGGGGCAGCAGCCTGTGAGTGGGATGGATTAAGTCTATCAAGACACTGTGCCCCAGGCCAAGGTTTTTTTTAATCCCTGTACACAGCTGAAATTGGCACTGTTAAGGGCATGGCAGTGTCATTTCCTTTTGACAAATGCAATTTCTTATCCATTTGAAAAACTGCGAAGATCATTTTCTTCATTTGTTGCCTATCACTCGACTGTAATCATTCCTGGTATTACCCTGCCCTAAGTTCGTCTACTATCTCTTCTTCTTTGACCTCAAACCTGTCACCAGTTTTCTGTCAATTTACTCTCAATAAAATCTTAACCTCTCACAGAGATTAGTGCCAGCACTGCCACCCTATGTCCTCTGGTTGTGGGTGTTTTTGAACAAACAGCTTTGTGCCTTTCTCTGATTCTGCCACTATTGGCTCAGCAACATCCTGGTGACCATTCCTAAAGCTGCCAGGTTACCTTTCAGACTTCAGTTGTCATGATCACTTGACTAAAGCCACTGTCTAGTGTGCTGATGGTGCAAAAGGAGGGTCTACAGATCATG
>NW_010122438.1:0-1052 GCF_000699245.1 Pterocles gutturalis | reverse complement strand
GATCCCGAAACTCACGGAACTGAGATAACAGTTCGGGTGTCCCAGGCTGAGGGAGAGAGCTGACCAGGGTGTGTGTGCAGGGTGGGGAAGGCCTTGAGAGAGAGCGATGCAAAGCCAGGAGAGAGCACCGAAACCGAAAAGCGAAGCGGAGGCAAAAGAGAACACTCTTCCGGGTGTTCTTACCTATATACTGGGCATGACGTGCATGATATGGAATAAAACATCGGTCAGTCTGGTTCTCAATCTTAACCTAAGAGCAAATCCCAGCTAGCAAGCAGCTATGCCTCTTTGCTCATCTGCTGACCTTGGCAGCAGAACAAAACATTATTCTCTTATCAGCTCCTCTGAGCGTAAATCCAGAACACAGCCTCTTGCTAGCTATTTATGAAGAAGAAGGAAAAAAAAAACCAGCAGAGTTAACTTTAAGCAGTGTGTGCTTAAACCACGACACCTATTCAAAGTGTATCACTGTTGGAGATCCCATGCTTTCTTTCATGCTTTTGATCACCATGAAGTAATTCATTTAGATGTCAGGAAGGTTAATTAATATATCACAGAAATTAACATGGACACTGTTCAGTTGCAGAGCTATTGCTCTTTGCACTATCCAGACTCAAGCCTCACTATAGTGTTTACTTGTTGCTCTCAGTCAAGAATTTCTTCCAGCTGTAAAGAACAAAACATGGTGTGGTTTAAATTTTTAATTGAAGTTTGAACGCACAGCTATAGATATGGGGATTCAGGAACATCATTTACAGGAATTTATGGACAAACTGATATGTATTTGAGTGGTTTTTTTTTAAATTATGTTTTTAACTCATCAAAACAGAAGTCTGACTCAACTGAAGGACTTGATTCAATAAATACTTGCACTTTCTTAACTATGTACGTAAAACCAGTGTGTCCTTTTGTCATAGTTTTGATCCTGGCTGACAGCCAAGCACCACAATAACTGCTCGCTCACCCTCCCCCCTCCCGGGGATGGGGAAGAGAATTAGAGAGGTAAAGTGAAACAAGATTTGGGGGTTGAGATAAGAACAATTTAATATCTA
>NW_010122437.1:0-2246 GCF_000699245.1 Pterocles gutturalis | reverse complement strand
GGGTCATTCTATGATTCTATGATTCTGAAGAAGGTTGACTTTTAAGAGAGCAGTAAGTCAATCCTCAGGAGTACATCTGCACATCAACACTTTTGACCCTGACTAATGTTTATTAAAGCTTAGAAATGAGAAAACATATCTTGGTCACAAACAAAAAAGCTTCTCCTTGCTAATCAGCTATCAGTTTTAATTAATGAATCCAAAACTTGCTCTCGCACCTCTGATCTTTTGCAACACCAGTCCATGTTAGTTAAAAATGGGTGTTTGGCCTGCATAGGTTGCCCCACAGCAGGGTCAAGCCAGATGTTTTTATTTTATAGAGACTAAAAATATCCAACTTCACTTTAGTGTTTAGTCTCAACTGTTTTGCTCAGTAGCCACACTGGCAAACTAGGGACAAACCACATTCAACTCTTGAACAGCTGAAAATACAAGTTACCACTTAATGACAACTTTATCCCTCTAGAAGGAGAGAGAAAAAAAGCAGAGCAAATTAATAGCACAATGAGGATCTTGACAAGTGGTATGATATTTCTATCATTAGCAGCCATGGAGATGGGACAGCATATAAGTGGCCTGCTCTAAACCCCACAAAAAACAGTACTTCCACATTAGAAGATTCACATTTCTTGGTCAGAACCTAGCCCTTAACTTGGAAGCTCAGCTACACTACCAGGCACATCCGATTTATATTTACCTGCTGAATCAAGTAGATACTGTAACTGAGCTGCTGGCGCTGCAAGAATGGGTGAATATAGTAGAGAAGATGGTGAAGATACTTCTCCTGGTTCCTGTAGGCTACAAGGATGGCTGATTTGTAGCGGGCCAAACAGTGAGGTGGCCTGTAGTGGCCACCAGACTGAACAAAAGGATTTTTTTTAATGATCGTTCTTTCATTAGGGAGCACCCTGAAGTTGATGGTTAATGGACCAACTGTAAGAAGAGATGGAAAAAAAAAATATCAGTGATGTTTCTCAACCTTCATTCAAACCTATCAGATTAGATACATATGTTTACTACTTAATACACCGGCCCTACCATGGAACAGTTAACACTGCCAGGCAGATGTGCCCGCATGATGAATTCCACCACTGCCTGCTGGTCACCTCCTCAAGGCTCCACACCGAGGGGTGCCGGGATCAGCACCAGGCTGGCAGGTGACCTGCCAGAGAGGCATCAGAGTTTTTTTCCTGGTACTGGCTCCCTACTACACAAGCAAACCTTCTGTCTGGCATTGCTTAGATGAGATCCTTGAATAAATGTATTCACTGTAAGAATAGCACTGAAAATTAATCAAGATGAACATATATATCTGCTTTTGCTACCCACATGGAAAAAGTCTCTAAGCCACTTTCAGAGGAGATTCAAGGACAAAGATGTCCAAAAGGATATGCAGCAGGTGTTGAATACAAACACTTTAGCAAATGTTAGCTTCATCTTAAGAAAAGTTTCAAGTTCAATTTGATGTTATAATCACATGCCACAAAGGCCGTATTTGCTATATTATTTAATTATCTACACAGTGATAAGCAGGCAGTACTTCAGAATTTTGGGATAAGCAGATGACAGAGCTGAGAAGGAAGGAGAGAGATGTTACATCTTCAGGAACAGGCACAGGGTAGCAAAAGAAACTACATATGATTGTTCCTTTACTCAGCACCTCGATTTTAAATGCAAAACAAACTGGATATGTTTAACAGCTTTTACCTAATTAAAAAAAAAAATGCATTTTTATCTGAATTATTCCATTCTTCAGATGGAAAAAGCTTGACAAGTCACAAGTAAGAAAGAATCAGTATAAAGTGTCAATCACCATTTTAACACAAGTCTCATATTGTAACAATATGAATAAACAAATTCTACAATGATTTAATCCTTCTGGGTAGCAAGAAAAGGTTCCAGAACTAGCAGAGGAATTATATTTATACACAAATCAGTGTGTCTTAATGGTTTCCGACCATTGTCAACTTCTAAGACAATAAAGCACAAATGCAGAACAAAATTTATTCCTTAAATGAACAACGAAAAAGGAACCTTCACCTAAATCACAATTAAAAGCCGACAATTTCAAACGACAGTTTTAAGTAGGACCAACAACTCTCTGCAGGTCATTCTACCCAAAAACAAAATATTTTTTTGCACCAGAACCCCTTGAGGCAAGTTGTCGGGGTTTTGTTTCGGTCTGGTTTTTGGTCTGGTGGGGTTTTTTGATTTTGTTTTTTTTATTATTATTATTATTTTATTTT